>NC_089795.1:90721729-90739229 GCF_040412425.1 Macrobrachium rosenbergii | reverse complement strand
TAGCAAAGACGCCGTTGTAAGATATAAACGAGTAAAAAATGCGCCGAAGAAACTTCGGCGCATTTTTTACTTGTTTATTTGTTATAACGGCGTCTTTGTTATGAATTCCAGTTCAGGATTCCAGTTCAGGATTCCAGGATTCCAATTCAGGATTCCATGATTCCAGCTCAGGATTCCAGTTCAGGATTCCAGTTGAGAATTCCAATTGAGAATTCCATTTCCGAATTCCAGTTCAGGATTCCAGTTCCGAATTCCAATTGAGAATTCCAGTTCAGAATTCCAGTCCAGGATTCCAGTTCAAGATTTCAGTTCTGGATTCCAGTTGATAATTCCAGTTCCGAATTCCAAATCTGGACCCAGTTCAGAATTCCGGATTCCCAACACGCAGACGAAATGGAGAGAGAGAGAGAGAGAGAGAGAGAGAGAGAGAGAGAGAGAGAGAGAGAGAGAGAGAGAGAGAGAGAGAGAGAGAAATTCTGCACGAGAGATTTATGAGGACAAGAAGAGACTCGGACAGATTGGGGCAAAACAACAGTGCTTGGGGAAAGAAGTAGAATTTATATGTTGTTTCAATGACAGATTCTCCCTCCTTCAATCCCGGCCCCTCCCCCACACCCCCCCGCCATTTTACCGATCTCTGATGTCATACGAAAAAGTTGGGTAGGGGGGTGGTGGGGGAAGGGATCTGTGTCACCCCTCCCCCTACCTCCCAACATCACTTTATTTTGAGTCTTCTCATCGAGGAGAAAGCTTTCAGCCGAGACAGGGCCGTCTTTCAGAAAGTTTTTTTTTTATTTTTTTATCTTTCAGGAAGTGTTTAAATTTTTTTTTTTTCATCTTTTAGAAAGCGTTTTTGATAAATTTATTTTATCTTTTAAAAATTTTTTTTCATAATTTTTTTCTCTTTCAGGAAGTGCTTTAAATTTTTTTTTAATCTTTCAGAAAGCTTTTTTTTGTTTTATATTTAAAAAAATTTTCTGAGATCTAAAGATTTAAAAAAATGTTTAAAATTTTTTTAGTTATTTCCGATGTTCCAAAGATCTTTTTTATATTATCAATTCTTAGAAAATTATCCATTATTAGTTTGATTTCCTGTTATTTTTTATCTTTTTTTGCATTTTTTATATTTTTTTCTTATTTTTTGAATTTTTAAAATTCTCCGACGTCTTAAAGCCTAGAGATAATTTTTATTTAAATTTTTAATCCTTCAAGAATGATCTACTTTTAGGTTCAGTTCCAGTTATTTTCGCCGAAATAAAAACTTGAAAATTTTTGAAATTTTTATAAATTTTCAGCATTCCTAAAAAATTGTCTAATTTTCACGTCTGATTTCCAATATATTTTGGAGAGTCAATTACTCTACTTAATTAGAAAATTTAGTTTTTTTGGTAACTATCCCAACTGCCTGATGAGAAGACTGCAATTACATTAAAACATGACTGATGTTCTGTAGGTTTGTGTGAATGATAATATTATATTTTTTTAATAAAGAAAAAAAAAAAAAAAAGATAAAGAGAGATTAAAGACAATGTAAAATGGAAACAAAGCAAGTGAAAGAGAACAATAAAGAAATAAAAAAATAGAAAAATAATGAAGCAATGGAAATAAAAATAAATAAAGAAAAAGGAATAACATAACGAAAAAAGAGAAAGCAAAAAAAATAGAAAGCAAAGGAAGAAAGAGAAAAATAGGAAAAGGAGAATAAAGGAAAGGAGGGGAAAACAAAGAAAAAGGAAAAATAAAAGAAAAGTGAAACGAGAAAGGGGTAAAAATGTTTTTTTTTGTTTATATTTATAAATCTGGTTTAAAGAAGATGAAGGTACTTTAAATATTATATATATAATAAACATAACATAAGAGTATATTATGTTTATAATATACATAATATGAGAGTATTATGTTCATTATATATAAAAGTATATTATGTTTATTATACATAAAAGTGTATTATGTTCATTATATATAAGAGCATATTATGTTCATTATATATAAGAGTATATTATGTTCATTATATATAAGAGCATATTATGTTCATTATATATGAGTATATTGTGTTCATTATATATAACAGTATATTATGTTCATTATATTTATAAGAGTATATTATGTTCATTATATAAAAGAGTATATTATGTTCGTTATATAAAAGAGTATATTATGTTTATTATATAAAAGAGTATATTATGTTCATTATATATAAGAGTGTGTTATGTTTACTATATGAAAGAGTATATTATGTACATTATATATGAGTATATTATGTTTATTTTATATAAGAGTATATTATGTTCATTATATACAAGAGTATATGATGTTCATTATATAAAAGAATATATTATGTTTATTATATATAAGAGTATAAGAGTATATTATGTTCATTATATAAAAGAGTATATTATGTTTATTATATAAATAACAAACACAATATAAGCGAATCATTCAAAGTGAAAATTAACCTTCATTATTTCCCCTAACTCATCGAAACATTTTAATTCACAAAAAAAAAAAAAAATAATTCCTGGAAAAATCAAATGAGTTTTTGCAGTTCATTAGCCAAAGCCATCAACATTCAACATTGTATTAACATTCATGGCGCTCAAACCGAAGCAATTAATGCTCGAATGATTTTTCTGGCGCAGTTGTTATGGAATGTTGATGTTGGTTGGTTGGGATGTTTCATTTTTCAAGTTCATGTTTTATTTTGTCGGTTTGCTTAAAGCATTTTTCTACATGAGGCTTATTGTTTTAATGGACTTTCTCTCTCCCTCTCTCTCTCTCTCTCTCTCTCTCTCTCTCTCTCTCTCTCTGAAAAGTATATATATATATATATAAACATATAATATATATATATATATATATATGTATATATATATATATATATATATATATATATATATATATATATATATATATATATATATATATATATATATATATATATATATATATATATATATATAAGTATATATGTAGAATATATAAATTCCCGTTTGGGGGTAAGTTTTCCCAAGGTCTAATTTATTCAAAATTAAGCGATATTTTATATTTACACACACATATGTATACCCATACTGTGTATACAAGAGGTATTTATCCATTTAAGCTAATCCGAGTTATTGGCGTGACGTCACTCGGAGGGGAATGTCTCCAATCATTAAGAAACACTTGTAGTATCACCTAAGGTCGAAGTGTTTAGTCTCTTTCAGAATATCTTCTTTAAAATCTCCCTCTCTCTCTCTCTCTCTCTCGCTCTCTCTCTCTCTCTCTCTCTCTCTCTCTCTCTCTCTCTCTGTGGCGTTTCCATGGCAACGCCCAGCCTGGCCTTCTGGAGCGAAAGTAGAACAGGTTAGGTGACTGCTGGTTGTACTAAAATTTTGTTTTTCCAAACTTCAGAGGCCGTTAGGATGGGCAACTCACATCCCCTTTCTAGCCCACGCCTAAATAAAGCAAAATGAATCGATATCAACCCACCTCCACCATGCCACGTGTTGCAAAGTTACCATTCAGCTGTCAAGGCGGAGATGTATTGATTCTGGGCACAGAACCTGAATTCGACAGGAATATGTACCGCAGAGTCGACATGAACTTATGCCTCTGTTGATGGCTCAGCGATCAAAAGT
The DNA here is from genome assembly GCF_040412425.1 of Macrobrachium rosenbergii. Taxonomy (NCBI): domain Eukaryota; kingdom Metazoa; phylum Arthropoda; class Malacostraca; order Decapoda; family Palaemonidae; genus Macrobrachium; species Macrobrachium rosenbergii. Next base: position 90,735,609 of record NC_089795.1, on the reverse strand, counting down.
CACTGTGCATCGCTGTTTCTAGACCTTGCTGCACGGCAGTTCGAATCCTACCGGTGGCGAAGTATCTATTAATTATAATTTCCCTTTGGGCGTAAGATATTCCTGAGTTGTAGTGAAATGGACATTGAGCGATATTTTTAGCTTGATATTTCTGAATATATATATATATATATATATATATATATATATATATATATATATATATATATATATATATATATATATATATATATATATATATATATATATATATATATATATATATATATATATATATATAGAGAGAGAGAGAGAGAGAGAGAGAGAGAGAGAGAGAGAGAGAGAGAGAGAGAGAGAGACATACACACCTTTTATTGCGAACTCCATATCCCCGTAACCCAGGTAAGAATCCTGATTTGAGGCGACAGCTATCCTTTATTACCTGGCTGGGTCGAACCGCGTCCTCACATCTCATCTCCCTTTTCACAAGAGCGTCCTATCCACGGAAACGGAGAAGTGTGACGTAAAAAGATAATGGAATTGTCAAGGAGAATCCGATGCTGTTTTGTTTATGCGGGCGTAACGCCGCCTGTGAGAATTGTTTATGGGTCCCAAGCCTGTCTCAAACTCGGATGAAAAGAAGAAAGCCTTTGAAGACGGTCTTAAACTCGATTAAAAAAAACAAGTGAAAAATGCGCTGAAGTTTTTTCGATGCAGTTCGAGTTTTCTGTACGGCGTATAATGTTGTATGAAACTTTCAGCCACGGCCCGGTGGTGACCTGCGTTGCTGGCACTTATATCGGTGCCAGTCGCACGACCATGGCTACATTTAACCTTAGATAAAATAAAAACAACTGAGGCTAGAGGGCTGCAATTTGATATGTTTGATGATTGGAGGGTGGATGGTCAACATACCAATTTGCAGCCCTCTAGCCTCAGTAGTTTTTGAGATCTGTGAGTTGCTGGAACTTGCAACTTGCTTTAGTGATTTGGTGTGGATTAGCTATAGGCCTATGCATGGACTAAGGCCTAATTTTCATTTGATTTACCCAATTTCAGAAGAATTTTTGGTTTTGATTGTAGGCCTATGTAGGCTTAGTTTCATTGCTGTAACCATTCTTCTCCTTTCAACTTAGTACTCGAAGACAATAATCAGTCTTTACAATCAACATTAAATTCCCGAGGAATTCTAATAGAAGAAGAAGAAGAAGAAGAAGAAGAAGAAGAAGAAGAAGAAGAAGAAAAGAAGAGAGAAGAATTCTAATAGAAGAAGAAGAAGAAGAAGAAGAAGAAGAAGAAGAAGAAGAAGAAGAAGAAGAAGAAGAATACAGGAAAACAGAACCTCGTCATGGAATCTGGAGTTTGTAAACTTTACGTACTCTGAGAGATTCACGATTTTTATTCCTACCACCAGTCCATTTCCACCTCTCTCTCTCTCTCTTTTATTACCTGAGGGGGCTGTTGGAGCTTCCGGTCCAATCAAGGCGGGGTTACAGCCCCCGCCAAGGGTTCAATCTTTGGGCTATTTCCTCCCCAAGTCCTTAGGATAGATCAAGATGGGAGCGAGAGGTTAGGAAGGAACGCTGCGCCGATTGTTAGGCTTTTGTCAGTCAAGTTTTACTGTTTTGGTCATCCCTCCCCCTCCCCCTCCCCCTCCCCCATCCTCCATCAGTACACCCTCCCCCTATCGTACGAGAGATTTGGGAGAGTTTTTTTCCTGAAGGAACCAGGTGTACTGCAAGGCACAATTGGGCTCAGCTTAATGTTTTGATGATAAATTCAGGTAATGAGTGTATATGTGTATTCAGTGTTCATTATTTTGTATACTCGGTTGTACACAAACACACACACACACATATACATATATATATATATATAATATATATATATATATATCTACAAATATATACAAATATTATATACACACATATAACATATATATATTCATTTTCATTTTATTGTCTTTAACACAAAAATTGAAATTTTTTTTTGACTTTTTCTTACCATTGGATTGTCTTCTGTCTTTCCCAAAACAACTCCTGTCCCTTTACAACTTTCAAACTATTTTATTGTCTTGTCTTTTTCTCTTTCCTCTTCAGTCTATGGGTCCTGTAACCTTCAACAAGACTCAGAGGTCATTGGTTGTCTTTCAGTTTTCTGTAAAAGGAAACTATTGTGCCGGCTTTGTCTGTCCGTCCGCACTTTATTCTGTCAGCCCTCAGACCTTAAAAACTACTGAGGCTAGAGGGCTGCAAATTGGTATGTTGATCATCCACCCTCCAGTCATCAAACATACCAAATTGCAGCTCTCTAGCCTCAGTAAGTTTTTATTTTATTTAAGGTTAAAGTTAGCCATAGCAGTGCTTCTGGGAACGATATAGGATAGGCCACCACCGGCCCTTGGTTAAAGTTTCATGGGTCGCGGCTCATACAGCATCATACCGAGACCACCGAAAGATAGATCCATTCTCGGTGCCCTTGATTATACGATGTAGAGGCTGTACAGAAAACTCGATTGTGCCGAAGAAACTTTGGCGAATTTTTTACTTGTTTTCCTTGTTTTTTGTTTTTACTTCCGCTCTTCTAATTAGTAATTGCCAGCAAGTCGTCAACACATATCAGCAACTTGTTGAATACATATCACATACAGGTTGAAAACTTGTTGACGACTGTAAGTGGAGGAGGAACTTTGGGCAAATACTTGATAATCGCATGAGGTACTGGTGAGACCTTCTAAAATTAGGTTGCTGACTTGTATTCAACTTGTTTGTGATATATGCATTCAACAAGTTGCTGACAAGTTTATGACATGTTAGTGATGAGTTGCCGACATGTGTTTCACAAACAGGTCAGAAACAAGTCGATGATCATTTGGCAAATTCTGGACAATCATATGAAGCACTGATGAAAACTACCTATATGTTGTAGACTTGTATTCAACCTGTTTGTGACATGTTTGTGATAAGTTGCCAACATGTTTGCGACATGTTTTACTATAGTGTGGATGAAAATTTAAGGAATATTTCCTGGTAATATACGTGGGCAAATGAATAATTTCATTTTTCATTTAAGGATTGCAAAACTTGTTCCCCTCTTACACTATCTTATTTACAGTAACCACTACAGGCTTCATTCAACAATCCTATAGGACACTGTAGATCTATAGACGATAGGATACTCAACTGATGTACATAGGCGAGATATTAACGACTGAATAGCATTACAGGACGAGGCCTCATAATCTTATTGGATAGGTACAATACTGAGGGCAAACAGGTAATTGGTTCAAACAATCAATCTCTACCTGATGTGTAATATTTCTCATTAATTTGTTTCACATTGTGTGCTGGCATTACGATATGAATGGTGTATGTCATACAGAGATATATATATATATATATATATATATATATATATATATATATATATATATATATATATATATATGTGTGTGTGTGTGTGTGTGTGTGTGTGTGTGTGTGTGTGTGTATAACTGTATCACGAAAATATGGAACGTGATGAATATATATAAATAAAGATAAATTCCACGAAGGAAAGGGAAACACTGGAGTGCTGCGAGGCCTTTCGACTGTCTGTCGTCCTTTACTTAGCAGCTTCTCTGTAACTTTTTCTCCTTCATTATTTGCCTGGGGAGAGAGACAGTTTGGTCTCTGAAATATAGCCTTTATTATTTTCCACATTTTGGTGTTTCCATGGACTCCCTAATATTTATATATATATATATATATATATATATATATATATATATATATATATATATATATATATATATATATGTATATATATATATATATATATATATATATATATATATATATATATATATATATATATATATATATATATATATATGTATATACATACTTACATACATATTATATATTATAAACCAATTCGCAATTATCACACAATTTAAATAGAGGGGTAAAACCCTCTGAATACGTATTAAAACTCCCAAACTGATGAAAAATTACAACCGGTGGTGTACAAGCGAATGTTACCATTACCGACATCTATCTCATTAGAAATCAGCGGGAATTATTTAATTCAACTTCCGTAAAGAAGCTTAACTCTGCGGCTGTTTAATGGAACAGCATATGCTAAGCTGATTTACCTGGCGTATTCCCCAGGGAAAGAATTTGCAGCCTTTTACGTACATGGGCGGAGGAGATGAGGGAAGGACGGACACGTACGCGTGCGTACATACACGTACACACACGCACACACACACACAAGCACATGCATATGCACTTACACGCCTCGAAGAGCAAAGGTATAAAATGCTTGGGAACGGATGGAAGAGGTGTTCCGTAGTTCTTGGTACATTCCTGCTTTGTTTATCATTTTTGGAAGCCAAGTCGACGTTCTGGGTGCTCTATATGAGGGTCGAAATAGAATATTGTGTGACGGAAAAGCCTTATTCAAGTGTTATAATAATAATAATAATAATAATAATAATAATAATAATAATAATAATAATAATAATAATAATAATAATAATAGAGTGATGTGGCAAAACCATGGGACACCAGAATAGAGGGGAAAGAAAGAGAAAAAATGGATTAGTATCAAGACTTGAAAATCGAAATAAGAAGGATATGGGATATGCCAGTGGAAATTATACCCCTAATCATAGAAACACTAAGCCCGCTCCCAAGATCCCTGAAAAGGAACCTAGAAAAACTATGAATACCACCCAGTCGGATACGATGACTGAGATAGAATAATATATTAATAATAATCATAAGCGTGAAGCCAAACCACACACTCCTTCTAAAGCCAAACCAATTCTTGTCAGCGTTTAGCTAAAACCAATTTGGCCTCACATTACAACAGCCGGCAGTTCAGATAACTCCTCTACGCTGCCTCCTGTGTGGAATATTAAATGCATATGTAGATCTTGTTTTAAAGTTACTGTCCCGCGGTTAAATTTGTAAGGAAATTCCGCCCGCAGAGGATATTAATCGTTTTAGCAACTCGGCTCCCTTATGAATATAGGGTACGGGCCACTACCACCACCTATTCCCTGTCAGATTCGGTGGCGTTTGGGCTAACTAACTTCACCCTCTAATTTTATTTTTATTTTTATTTATATTTATATTTTTATTTTTATTCTATTTTTATTTATACCTATATTCTGCTTCTAATTTTTATTTATCTGTATATAAAATGAAAGTTAAACATAAAGAGATATTTGAATATGTATATATATATATATATATATATATATATATATATATATATATATATATATATATATATATATATATATATATACAGTATATATATATATATATATATATATATATATATATATATATATATATATATATATATATTTATATATCAAATATATGTGTATATTTATATATTTATATATATATATTCAAATATTTCTTTATGTTTAACTCTCATTTTATATACAGATAAATAAAAATCAAAATTAGAATATAGATATAAATAAAAATAAATAAAAAAATATAAATATAAGTAAAAATAAAATAAAAATAAAAATAAAAATAAAAATAAATATAAAAATAAAAATTTGGGTCACATATATGGACAGTGTGTATATATATATATATATATATATATATATATATATATATATATATATATATATATATATATATATATATATATATATATATAAATTTTCTTGAAAAAGAAGAAACAAGAAATTTAAAAAATAAAGCAAGAACTCGTCAGGATCCAATTTAAGGTGACAATTTTTCCAGGGAGATTTGGTCCGCTCTGAACCTTGGCTAAGCCTCCCTAATTCGCAAATACTTTAATTGAAGGCGACACCTGAACATTTCCCGAGGACTTGAAAGAGAAGTGTCTCTGTTTGAAGGATTTCCCAGTTTATCTCGGTCACTGGGAAACATCTTAATTCCGTCATCGTAGGGAGTCCATTCACTTGAGAACCATTACTTTTTTTTTATCTTGAGACACATTACTTTTTTTCACTTGATGGTGAAGGAAAGTAATATGTCTTTATTTAGAGACACATTACTTTCTTTCACTTGATTGTGAAAGACAGTAATGTGTCTCAAGATGAAGAGAGTAATGATTCTCAAGATAAAGAAAGTAATGTTTATTGTGTCTCACTTTGAAGGATTTCCCAGATTATCTTAATTACGTCGTCGTAGGGAGTTCATTCACTTGATAATGAGAAAAAGTAATGTGTCTCAAGATGAAGAGAGTAATGATTCTCAAGATAAAGAAAGTAATGTTTATTGTCTCTCTCTTTGAAAGATTTCCCAGATTATCTTAGTTCCTGGGAAATATATTTTTTACGTCATCATAGGGAGTGCATTTACTTTATAAAGAAAGCAATGACTCTCAAGATAAAGAAAGTAATGATTCTCAAGATAAAGAAAGTAATGTTTCTCAAGATAAAGAAAGTCATAATTATCAAATGAAGAAATTAGGGAGTTCATTTGCTTGATAAAGAAAGTAATGATTCTCACGATAAAGAAAGTAATGATTCTCAAGATAAAGAAAATAATGATTTTCAAGATAAAGTCATAATTATCAAGATGAAGAAATTAGGGACTTCATTTACTTGATGAAGAAAGTAATGATTCTCAAGATAAAGAAATGTTTCTCAACGTAGGGAGCTCATTTACTTTGTAATGAAACAGAGTAATGTGTCTCAGGTAAATAAAATCATGATTCTCAAGATAAATATTTTACAGGGAAAAAATTTCTCCCGTCGCCTCCCCATTCTCCCTCCTCCCTCTCCCTTCTCCCTCCCCCTCTCCCCTCCCCCAGGAGCATAAAAGCAGCAAGGAAAAGAAGAAGAAGAAGAAGAAGAAGAAGAAGAAGAAGAAGAAGAGGAAGACCTTCCATTAAGGTTACAGGGCCAGGTGAAGGCAATCAATCAATCAGGCACCCACTCACCTACCGGGAGCGCCGAGCGAAAACATCCCGAGAAGTGAAATCAATATTGATATAGATATTAATGACCTCAGTCAGCGGATGTTTTTGCCTGCGAATGTTGCCTTTGCTTGAAATAGCACTCAAGTGGATTACATCTGGTTGTTTTGCTATGTATGCGTTTGCGTATACAAGCACACATGCATGCATACGTGTGTATGTATGTATGCATGTATATATATAATATATATATATATATATATATATATATATATATATATATATATATATATATATATATATATATATATATATATATATATATTTCTGACTCACATCAGGATCGAACTCAGGGTCTTTCAATTGGAAGGCAAGGGCGTTGCCAACAGAACCACACAGGTCATAAAAGGTGTTGGTACCTTGAAAGACCTGGGTTCTGATCCTGACGTGAGTCAGAAATTAATATATATATATATATATATATATATATATATATATATATATATATATATATATATAATATATGTATATTTATATATATCTGGAAAATAAAAATTGTGATTGGTTAAAAAATGGTCGACAGTTTCGTTTGTCAATGTACCTCATTTTGGAGTATTAAAGAAGAAGAATGGAACGGAATGGAATATAGAGTTTGGGCCAAAGGCCAAGCACTGGAACCTATGAGGTCATTCAGTGCTGGAAAGGAAATTGAGAGTAGGTAGGTGTGAAAGGTGCACTTTGAAACAATTGTTAGGAGAGGGTGTATAGCAAGATGGAAGAAAGTCAATATGAATGGAGGTACAGTAAAAGGAATGAAAGGGCTTGCAGCTAGGGGCCGATGGGACGCTGCAAAGAACCTTTAGTAATGCCTACAGTGCACCCCGTGAGGCTAACTGACAGCACTACCCCCTTATGAGGTACAGAAGAAGACCCTCTTGAAATAGGTCCATTGGGAGACGAAACAGTTTCGGATCATTTTGCAAATATTTACATTTTTCCTTTTCCTGTGTGGAATACTATTGAATGATACACCGTCCTTGGAACAGCTGATGTTATATCTTGAATTTTGAGCCTCATCAGCCAAAGCAAAAATCACCCATTATCTCAGCTCAAATATTATGACGTCATATTCTTTCTACGATTTACTCTTCCTGATCTTCTTCCTTATTTTTTAAATTTGAAACTGGAGCCAATCTATTATCTGAATTGCTAAAAAAACCACTTATAATCTCACTCAACTATTATCAGGCTTATGCTAAGATTTGTTCAATCTTCTTTACTCATTTCATTCGAAACTGTCGCCAATCTGTCTTAAGAACTGATAAGTAAAATATTACCCGCGATTTTATCGTCACATGACTCAGAAACATGAACAAAACGATCGTTTTTACAGTAAACATAACAACTTCTCAAAGATACTTAGCATTCACAAGGTATTGCATGCGATTTTTTATCGTCACACGACGCAAAAAACGTAAAACAAAACATGCATTTGTACAGTAAGCCAAACAACTTCTTAAAGATACCTTGCTCTTCAAGAAGCCGGCGACACGAGAAGACACAGACACGAACACACAGACACGGACACACACAGCGAAGGCTACGTGAAGCGTGTCCTCAGGGCCAAACGCCCTGAGATCATTACCAAAAAGAAAGAAAGACTACATTACCGCATAATAGTCTTCCTGTTAGTAAGCTGGCACCGGCAGTGGCAGCACAGAGAGAGAGAGAGAGAGAGAGAGAGAGAGAGAGAGAGAGAGAATATAAAGCCCATTGTTGCATTATTCCGTCTTAAGGCCTCGGGGAGGTACGGGAAGAGAGACCTCTTTGCCTCCTCACACCAAGCTAGTTGTGTCGTCCTCTTATTCACCACCCGCCCCACCCCTCCCCAAAACATAGGCAACAACCCTACCCCCCTTACCCCTCCGGCAGGATATGAAGGCCTTTGTGGAGACGAATGCTGGAGGAAGGACTGGGGGTTAGGGGAAGGGGGTGTGAGAGAGAGAAAGGGGGGAGGGGGTAGGAGGGAATCTAAAGACCACAGGAAAGGCTCCCACAAAGGCTACTTATCTAACCTCTGAATCCTCGAGTCCTGAATGGGCGCTTTTGTTTTGTTTTGTCTCGGGGCGTTTGGAATCGTAACTTCCACATCCGGCCGGGAACTACGCGAAAGGTTCTACGGCAATTACGCGGCGGGAATTGAACAAACCCGGGAATTACGATTCCGGGTCTTTGCTTTGGTTAGGCTAAAGTACCAGAGGGCAACTCTGCTCTAAAATGGGAAACTGCGGTATCTGCAAAATTGTCGAAATTGAGATATGCCACCTACTGGGCATATCTCACTAATAAACGAGTTACTGCAGTTTCAGAATGATTCTTCGATGCTTTCCCCACGAGTATTTAGGGGGTCCCATTTGCAGTGTCTGCAAAATCAGTGTTAAGGCAAGGGAGTATCTACCATTTTTCTCAGTTTCGTATTTTTGCAGAATACTGCAGTCTTCCATTTTAGGGCAGAACAGGGCATCTGCTTGCATCCTTATGTCCGCGAAGTCACAGGATACTTAGATACAGAAACTCTGTTATCATTCTAAATGAATATTTCCCTACGCTGTTAATAAACGACCTTGAACACCTGCCTATAATTGTAATCTATAACTCTAATTATCTCCATTTCATCAGTGCATTACTGCCATAAAACAATTCACCATTGTATTTTGATAATTTATTAATTTTTTCATCCATTTATCTACTAATTTATCTTTATTTTTTCTTTGTCAATAACTGATCTCTTCTTTCCGTATTTCCTATTATCTTCTGTAACCTCTTTCAAATTAACACTGTATTCTTTGGAAGCCTGAATTTCAAGTCAATGGCCCCTGTGGGCTTGTCACATCTATGTGGAACAAGCCTAAGACGCCACTGACTTGAAATTAAAAAATTATTATTATTATTATTATTATTATTTATTATTATTATTATTATTATTATTATTCAGAAGATGAAATCTATTCACATGGGACAAGCCCACAGGGTCCATTCACTTGAAATTCAAGCTTGCAAAGAATAAGACAGAATAGAATTATTCCAAAAGCTAAATGGAGACTGGAATACGAAAACAACACATCAAGTCAGATTCAATTCTACTGACCGTATTTTCTGCCAAACGCAGTTTACAAAACCAATTAAATGCCTGAAAGCAGACTCCACTCTCCCTCCCGTTAATGCAGTAATACATTCTCTTTGAAGTGGATATTCTATAGCAACCAGAATCGAGAATAACTTTGAGCGATTCTCGGGTTGGAATGGGTCAGGAAAGGTTAATGTTGACAAGTCAAGGTTTTGGTGTAAATGTGCTGCTGATGAGGTCTTGCTGAGAGTGCTTGAGTTGCAGAATTATGGGAGGAAAAATTGCTTGTTTTTGTATTTTCAGGAAGTTAATGCCTTTAAGGATAAAATGTTAATGGTGGGATTGTATACGTATACAAGTGTGAAACATGCATTTATGCTTGTAGTTCATACGTTATACTCATATTGATCAGATACACTCACACAGATACAAACACACACATATATATACATACATATATAAGCTTATTTTGTATACATACATATAAATTTATATATACATATATATACATACATACATACATACATATATATACTGTATATATATACATATATACTTATATATGTGTATATATATATATATATACTTTATATATATCTATATATATATATATATATATATATATATATATATATATATATATATATATATATATATATATATATATATATATATAAGCAAAACATGTGCAAATCCTCTCACAGACACACACACACATACATGTGGACCACGCATTATATATTAAGGTACACAAACCCCATCATCTCAAGCCTTTGTTTCCCCCACCTCAGGAAACATTCCCCAAATTTCTGCAAGTTTCCCTCACCCATTCTTGTTCCTCCCATAACAGCACTTAGGGTTCTCGCCGGGTCCTTCTCGACCATCAAGAAAAATATGCCGGCTTCCCAGGTGGGGCAGAAGGGCAGTTCAATTTCTTGCGAATGTGATATGGGCGAATTAATCTCCTGGAAAGGTTTTTGTTTTTTTATTTATTTATTTTTTTTTGATGGGAGGACGCGGTTGGTGGGAAGGTAAAAAAAAAAGGGAAGGAACACTTGGGTTTATTATTGGGTGAGAGTACAGCTCCTCAGTTTGACGACGAGGTGGGAACTGTCATTAATAGAGAGAGAGAGAGAGAGAGAGAGAGAGAGAGAGAGAGAGAGAGAGATTTCAGTTTAAACATTTAGAACTTAAGTTTCTGCAAATGTCATAACAGTTGTAGGTTGTACATGGAAAGACGTATGGTAGAATGAGAGAGAGAGAGAGAGAGAGAGAGAGAGAGAGAGAGAGAGAGAGATTTCAATTAAACATTTAGAACTTAAGTTTCTGCAAATGTCATAACAGTTGTAGGTTGCACATGAAAAGACATATGGGAGAGAGAGAGAGAGAGAGAGAGAGAGAGAGAGAGAGAGAGAGAGAGAGAGAGAGAGAGAGAGAGAGAGAGAGAGAGAGAAATTTATATTAAACATTTAGGATCTTTATGGGTTTAACATGTACAGCCTTATAAAAGAAATACTAGATACGAGCAAATGAGAGAGAGAGAGAGAGAGAGAGAGAGAGAGAGAGAGAGAGAGAGAGAGAGAGAGAGAGAGAGAGAGAGATTATTTCATGTAAAAATGAACAGTCTCTACAAACTTCTGCATGTGGCAACGATTGTGGGAATCATACCAAAAGACAAATAACTAGATACGAGGAAAGTGAGAGAGAGAGAGAGAGAGAGAGAGAGAGAGAGAGAGAGAGAGAGAGAGAGAGAGAGAGAGAGAGAGAGAGAGAGAGAGAGAGAGAGAGAGAGAGAGGTGTCTCTGCATATAACATTTGCGGCAGTTACGTAACAGCAGTTCCAACGAAGAGTGAACTTTGCTCTTTCAGTACTTTCCCTTGGCAGAATGGAAACATAACTCCTGCAATCTATTAACTTTTTGATAATATTAATTTTTCTTCTCCCTATAGAAAGGAGAATAATGAATACTTTATTATTATTAGGAATAAATCTCTGCTCTGTTCATGAACAAAAGAGAACAATGATTCGTATCTTCCATGCAATGGAGAACTATACACCTTTATTATCAGAAATAGATCTCCATATTTTTTGGTTTTGGATAAATGTTATTTTCGTTGCTCTGTTCACGAAAAAACGAGAGAACATTGCTCCATATTTTATTCCATTTTTGAAATACTGAGATTATCACAAATCTTTATATTCGTTCACAAAGTCTTGACATTTTTTCCTAGCTAGGAAACACATTCTCAATTTCCTCACTTATTCTTATAATTTTGTCTCAGGCCTCACAATGACCCATTTCAGCTTGCTTCACTGAACAGATAATTGCATAATTAAACCTGAATATCTTATTCAATCGATGACTATATATATATTCATATATATATATGTATATGGGTGTATATATATATATATATATATATATATATATATATATATATATATATATATATATATATATATATATATATATATATATATATATATATATATATAAATGATTCTAATGAACTACAGTAGATTTTGGCCGGAGGAACGAGAACGGATGAGGCAATCCTTAAACCAACCACATTCTCGACGAATAAAAATAAAATAGAATTCTCGAACGAGAAACTAAAAAAAAGTCTTTGAAGACACCTTCAGAATTTTCTGGGGGATCTATTCTGGGCCCGTCAAAAAATTAGGGCTCTCGAATCTCGCGAGGAAAAGAAAGACGAAGACTTTCAAAGGCCGAGTTCATGCAATTATTCTGCGTGGGAATGAGGCCCAATCGCATGAAAGGTTTTCTCAAGGACCCGTGGAAGAAAGTGAAGAGGACTTCCCTTTGGTCTTTTTACTTCCCTTTTATGTATTTTTACTTTATTCTGATATAAAAAAAGGGGGAAATTGGAAGGGAAAGACACTTAGAAATGCGAGAACGGAAGGTAGGAAATAAAGAAGATGACTGAAAATTTTGACGAGGGGAATCTGAGTTAAAAGAACCTTGGTTATGAAAAATGCAATTAATCTGATTTTATACTTTTTAATATATTTCTGGTTCATTCATAGACAGATTTCTAGTTAAACCTTCTCGTGTTTAAGAAAGAAATATAACTAATTTATTCTTATAAAACTTAATAGATAGATGGATTTATTTTTCATTGAACAAATATGAATATTTATAAGTTACCTTAAAAAGGTCAATATAAGCATTCTGGATTTTAGGAAAGGAATCGATTCGTTGTACTCATGTAGTTTGGGAGTTAAACGCAGGTCCCTCAGATTGTGAGATGAATGTGTTTACCACTACACCACGAGAGAGAGAGAGAGAGAGAGAGAGAGAGAGAGAGAGAGAGAGAGAGAGAGAGAGAGAGAGAGAGAGAGAGAGAGAGAGAGAGAGAGAGAGATCAAAAGTCCAAACGAAGATGAAACCCATTGCTACCCTAAAACATTTCACCAGGTATTTAATAATCTATTTACATTTCTATCTATCTATTAATTTATTAATTCACCGTTTTTATTTTCTAGTAATTGATCTCTTATTTCTGTATTTCCTATTTTCTTCTGTAACTTCTTTCAAACGAACACCATATTTTTTGGAAACTTGATTTTCAAGGTAATGGCCCTGTAGAGTCGTTCCATATGAATAGGGGTTTACATTCTGAATAATAATAATAATAATAATAATAATAATAATAATAATAATAATAATAATAATAATATAATTATTATTATTATCGAAAAGGATAGTTGTATTATGCAAATTTATCTTATACAGGACCGTTTCTGTTTTCCTGTATAAGATAAATTCCCACAATACAGCCATCCTTTTCAATATACCTGTTTAAGAGAGGGTATATTTCCTTCAAATAATAATAATAATAATGATAA
>NC_089795.1:90711729-90719229 GCF_040412425.1 Macrobrachium rosenbergii | reverse complement strand
ATCTATCCATATTCAGAAGTTTCGGAGATTGGCGATAAATGATCATAATCACTCAAACCAAAGTATTTTGGCGAGTAAGTGAAACATGGGTTCCATTAACCGTAGAGTTTTTCAACATTCTCGGTTAAATTAAAAATCGTACCTCTTTGGTAAAAGTTTTAGTAAAGGATCATTTGTTTTTCGTAAATCGGAAATTTACTTCTAAAACACGAAGGCGATTTAAATATGGGATTAATCTAGATGAAATAAAAGTAAATTTCAAGGGTATAAATTAATATTTCTCAGTGTATAAGCTCCTCTCAAACCTTAGGATGTCTACAGTTTTTAGATTCCCAGCCATCCTATATCTTAGGTCAACGTGATTCATGAAGTATATATATATATATATATATATATATATATATATATATATATATATATATATATATATATATATATAAACACTTCATTATATGCTCTCTAATTCACACAGCACCATTTAAGCAAAGAATATTTACGCAAGCTATTAATTTACATCACACGACCTTTCATATCTCATCTAAGAAAACATATTTATGAACAATAATTAAACAAAAAACGCCCAAAAAAACTTTCCCAAGATAATGTATCTAATGATGCAGAAACACTAAAAATTTTTTTTTTCAAGATTAAATATCTACGACTCCAAACCACTTTATCAAGAAAGGCCTATTACGCCATTCAAGGAAGCCCTTGGAGGCACCGTCTCATTAGCAGCGGCTCAAAGGCTAAGCCCAGGGCTTATCCCGTAAAGCCCTTTCGTCTTTATGACGAATTAGCGGACATAATGAACACCGGGCGCGGAGCACCCCCCACCCCCACAACGGCCCCTCTGAAAAAACCGTAATATTTCTCCATCCTGTGGCGAAAGTTTGATCCTCTAAACAAAACGGTTATTAGTCCAGGCTTGGCTGGTTAGTAATTACATACCTGGAGGGATGTGGATTGAGGGACTGTTGTGGGAATAGGGAGGAGGATAAGGATGAAGGGAGAGAGAGAGAGAGGAGAGAGAGAGAGAGAGAGAGAGAGAGAGAGAGAGAGAGAGAGAGAGAGAATATTCTTTGATTCTTGTTATGCAATTACAGGTTATGGTTTAAAATGATGTTTGGACACACTATTTTCTCTGTCTGACTGGCTGTCTTTCGCTCTCTCTCTCCCCCCTCTCTCTTTCTCTCTTGCTCTTTACCACTCTCTCTCTCTCTCTCTCTCTCTCTCTCTCTCTCTCTCTAAAATTCTTTCATTTATGAATGTAACAGTTAACAAACGCTCAGTTTGTTTCTAAATTGTCAATCCACTTTATCAGCAAAAAAAAAGTAAAAAATCACCTATTCCATTTTAACTAAAAGTGCACAACTTTAGGTTTGTTCACAACCTAGATGGGTAACCATCTACGAACGCAGGGCCAGGGCTTGGTCACCACAATCAGCATTTCAAATCCTTAAAATCTAGCAGCATGCACCAGACGGCTGACGCAAGTGGCAGCGAATCACAGTGAGTCAAAATGAGGCCTCGGAAGCCGTCAGACTCAGAATCAGCCATTTCTCTTCGCCCCAAAAAAGAACGAATGTTAGTTTAGGCAACGAGATTAAAACCTCCTCGGTTGTATCACGCGGTAATCGAATGCAAACAAGGAATGTCAATTACGATTCCGTCGCGTAGAGCAGACATTCTTCCCCCTCCCCCTCCAACCACTCAAAGCCTCCCTGACTTCGGTTCACTTTGCATTTCATTTTGCATTGCACATTGCATCTCTCATTGCTGAAGCAATCAATTATTCTAGCAAACGACGACCGGAAAGCTTTGTATCCTTGCTGGTGCTCGAAGATTTTGTTAACTTTATTGTTTTTTTTAGTGGAGATTAAATAGTCTTAGAGAAATTGCAAGGCCAGATAAGTTGCAATAAATCGGTCAGTTGACCCAGGTGGGTTTCAGTATTTAGAAATTAAGTTGCGGAAGTGTGTTTATGACATGTTTTACTATAGTGTAGACACACGTTTATATATACAGTACTAGTGGCTAGGGCTCTGCTGTCCTACTGTGAGCGAGGAAGGAACGCACTGCATTACAAGTCCTCAGAAAGACGCCGAATGTTTTGGCTCCAGACCTGACGCCTTTTCGCTGCATATTCCCGAGACCGCGTCTGTTCGAGCAACACTCGGGAACTCACGCGAGCAGCGAGGAACCAGCGTTTCAGACGAGCGGTGTTTGCATTCGGCCCAGAAATAACAGGGGAAATAAGAGCAATAAGTGCTTGCTGACGATAAGCCGTTCGGGACTGGAATACCTTCGAGTGCAGGCCAAACATAAGAGAACTCAGGGCCGCGTATGTGACGGAAATCAAGTTACGAAATTGCAAAGGTAAAGATTTTCAGGGAGAGAAACTAAAGAATAAAAGGAACTGATAAATATTCCCAGTAATATGAGGTTTAAAATGGAGAAAAATATCCACAGTTTATTTTTTTCTCGTCTTATAACTGATCATTTCTTTCTGTATTTCCGATTACCTTTTGTTACTTCTTTCAAACGAACTCTGTAATATTCTTTGGCAACTTGAATAATTAATAATAATAATAATAATAATAATAATAATAATAATAATAATAATAATAATAATAATAATAATAATAATAATTATGTAACTGTAGAAATATAGTTAAAAATGAAATTATACAGAGAGCTGTCGAGAATCTGTGTAATTTTATTTTCATATTTATTTGAACAATTACATAACCGTGGATTTTTTTTTCTCCAGTGAAAGGAATTAGATGATAATTTCACGGTTTTATCACCGGGCAATGAACGTTTATACATCCATGTTAGTACATAACCTGGACAAGAAAATAGGGTTGAGTGTAAGATAATCAACCTTAGCGGTCTAGTGGGAGCGGCAATGGGTCAGAGTGAGGTCTGAAAACCGAGAGAGTGAGATAAACGAAATTTATAATATTCTGTCACTGAGACCAGCGCCTGCCCTATGAGCCTACAGGGGCCAGGAGGACTTTAACTTTAACTTAACTTTATGAAGAACTATTGAGGAATGAAGAACTTCTATAATATTTTTTTTACGAAAAACTGGAAACCGTCAATAATTTACATAAAAGGATTAAATGAATTAAGCAGTCGTCTGGTTAATGCAGAAAATATTTGAGCCTTTTTTTAACATCTGCTTAAAATGCTTATGCCTTGGAATGAAAATCAAGAGGTAAAGAAATAAAAAAAGAAAAAACTCTTGGAATTTATTCACGTCCCAAATTAGATTTTCTGAATGCGGAAAATTAAGGGTCCATTATGCTCATACGATTCTTTATATGCAAAATTTACGAGGTAAAGGAAAAACGTCAAAGAGAAAGAGGCAGAATGACAGGGAAGAGAATTAGAGGAAATAAAAAAATATGGAAAGAAAAAAAATGGGAAAT
This sequence comes from Macrobrachium rosenbergii, assembly GCF_040412425.1. NCBI lineage: Eukaryota > Metazoa > Arthropoda > Malacostraca > Decapoda > Palaemonidae > Macrobrachium > Macrobrachium rosenbergii. The sequence goes on along the minus strand of NC_089795.1, from coordinate 90,715,795 downwards.
ATTGTTATTTTTATTTTATAGTTTCTTGTGAATGTAGATTGCGCGAATTCACGCATATTTGAAGACTCTCATTATTATTTATGAATAAAAGAATTTATAATTTTTTTTACAGCTCATACTATAAATTCCTCTAGAAGAGTGGTATTTAACCTGTGGTACGTGTACCCGCAAGGGGTACGAGACATGATAGCCAGTGCAATGGTACTGTGTACTTACTGTAATATTTTTCATATGTTTATATTGTATTTATATTGGATCTGGGGGTACGAGAACATTTTCTGAGACATCAGTGGGTACGGGCACTGAAAAAGGTTAGGAACCACTGCTCTGGAAACTCCATCTTCGGAAAACAAACAAACATCGGAAGTCTCTCATTATTAATTATTATTATTAAAAGAATTTACAGTCTTGCAGCCTATTCTATAAATTTCTGTAGAAACTCCACCTCTTTAGTTAGCGAGAACATAACGTGAAATCATGCTTAATTCAGAAATTCCCCTGAAACGAAACAAAAGATTAAATTACCCAAGTTTAAAGAAATAGAAAAAAGGAAATTCATTCTCCTTTTAAACCTCTATCTTAAGTTTAGCCACTGATCGTGAGGAAGACCCACAAATCTGTTATAAAATAAAAAAATGGTAATAATTTATTTCCCTACAACGAATGAATAAATTAAAATGCTCAAATTTAAAGAAATAAAAATAACAAAAATAAATTCATTCCACTTTTAAACTTATATCTTAAGTTTAGCCCTTAATCGTAATGAAGACCCACAAATCTATTATTAATAAAAAAAAGATGATTTAGAACCACAAATCCATCATTAATTAAAAAAAAAATAAGAGAAAGTTTTAGTGGATGAGTTCCGGAACCTCGTAGGCAGTTTTGACAATTAAGAAACACGCTAATGAGGCCCTTTTAGACTTCATCTTGTTATTTCGAGGAAAAGAAAATGAGGGCTGGAAGACAATGAAGACAACATTGCTCCCCAGTCTTCAAGGTGTAATGAAGAGGTGTTATCTCAGCAAGAGGGAATGTAATTAATTACGTTTGGAAGGTACAGAGTGGAAATCTTTACACTCGAATACGTTCACTATGGCGTTCAGACGAATTCTTGTTACGTAATCTGTATTTAAGCTACTGGAAAGAAGATTTGTTCTACAGGAATGTTTTTAATGTCGTTGATAATTTTTTTTTGTGGAGATTAACCTGAAAAGTCATTGAAACTTAATTTTATAAGTCAGTGGTGTTTTATATATATACAGTATGTATGTATGTATGCATGTATGTATGTGTATGTATATATATGTATGTATGCGTATGTATATATATGTATGTATGTGTATGTATATATATGTATGTATGTATATGTATGTATTTATATATACTGTATATATATATATATATATATATATATATATATATATATATATATATATATATATATATATATAGAGAGAGAGAGAGAGAGAGAGAGAGAGAGAGAGAGAGAGAAAGGAGCAGATTGATAAATAAATAAAACAACAATAGATGTATGTTCGAGCAGAATTTAATCAATTATACGTGTGATTTAACACAACCATTATTCTCGAGTGTGATAAAAACAAACAGCGTCTTGCCTCTAGCTACCATTAAAACTACAATATAAAACACGCAAACTCAATATAAAATTAGCCGAAACTTCCCTGTCACCCGATTTAGTCAAAGTTGAACGCCGCTCAAACAAATTCAGTTAATAATTCAGGCGGTCAGGTCCACCAGGCTCTGACAGGAATCGCCATTAACATGCAATGGGCAACGAAGTGTCTCTCCGAAATTCATTAATAGGCGTCAGGGTTTGGGCAGGTACCCAGTTCCCGTGTTGGGGGGCGGGTGGGTATGTTCCCTTCCCTGTACCCCCCTTCCCTTTCACCTCCTTCCCAGCTAATCCTGGTTCCAAAAGGATTCTGAAGGGTTAATGCCCCTAACTTGTGAGAAATCCCTTCCCAACTAATCCTATTTACAAGAGGAGGTTGAAGGATTAACGCCCCCTGCCTTGTTAGAAATCCCCTTCCCAACTAATCCTGGTTCCAAATGGTGGATGAGGGATTAATGACCATGCCTTGTAAGAAATCCCCTTTCCAACTAATCCTAGTTCCAAATGGTGGATGAGGGATTAACGACCATGCCTTGTGAGAAATTCCCTTCCCAACTAATCCTAGTTCAAAATGGTGGATGAAGGATTAACGACCATGCCTTGTTAGAAATCCCCTTCCCAACTAATCCTAGTTCCAAATGGTGGATGAAGGATTAACGACCATGCCTTGCAGGACATCTCTCCCCCAACTAATCCTATTTGCAAGAGGAGGCTGAGGGATTTAACGTCCCTGCCTTGTAAGAAATCCCTCCCCCAACTCAGCCTATTTGCAAGGTGAGGCTGAGGGATTAGCATCCCAGCCTTTTTTTTTTACTCATAATTTAGTTTCTTTAGTCAATTCTACATTATCTGAAATCCACTTTGTAATTTATCACGATTTCTGTATACATTTCTGAGCAATATAACACGCAAGTTTCTCTTTTCGACCTTTCTACTTATTTTTTTGTTCTGTTTATAAAGCTTTATAAAACATTATAAAGCTTTCTGATCAAACTATTTTTAAGGAGAGGTTGATGCTTACACGTGTATTCGCAAGCAGCGTGTATAGACACACACTCAGACATCTACACACTGGGACTTGCAGCCATGCATGCTTGCATGCATATCAAGCAAGTTAATTTTAGACCTATCTGCATATACCCTAAGTCTATTCAAACGTCAACTTGTATATATTTACGCACTGGAGGCGAGGGGAAGGTTAAATTCACTCAGAAATACCGCCATACAGATTGGATATCAAACTGCGACCGCCAGACTTGAAATTCAATTGGTCTCCACAGAGCCACTGCAGAATTCCAGCCCAGAATTCCCTCAGCTGTTCTGGCAGAAGTCGCCACCGACATTTGATATCCGGGTTTGGGCTGAGTTAGGCAGAGGAAGGGGGGAGAGAGGCGACCAGGCGACTGTTCAATTTGACTGTCACTGTAGATTTGTTGGGTCTAGGCCTAAAGTAACGGTTTAATGGTGTTGGCCGTCGCTTGACGGGAGAGTGGGAAGTGGTATTTGACCTTAGGGAACGCAAGAGGTGAGGTGGGAAGTCTTTCTGTCATAACTCGGATAAAAAGTAATGTTGTTACTATTATTATTATTCAGAAGACCAACACTGTTCATATGGAACAAGTCCACTACAGGGGCCATTGACTTGAAATTCAAGCTTCCAAAGAATCTGGTGTTCATGAGAAAGAAGGAAGATGAAAATATATTATGAAAGATAATGGATAGAAGGTTTATTTTTATTTCATTGTAGCTATGATACACTGTTTCGTATCCTCAGTACCAAAGTGTAAAGTATTGTACGGAAATATATATGACCAACTCAAATGCAAGAGTGTGCGAGACACGCCTAAACTAATTTATCATTGTAGAAGAAAGATCTCTGTTGATAGACGCTACCTTAGATAATAAACTCTTGCCTACCTGTCTTTATTGGCTACCTGGGCCTCGATGTGACCCTTTATACTCATATCAGACTCCCAAGGCCTGTTGTAAGTTTCGATACACTGACTTGTGGGACGAAGTTGCTAGCCTATACATGGTACCAGGATCTTGTGTCAGAGAGACAAAAATGGTCGCCCATCGAAGTATAGACCAGACATAATATTGCTTAAGATGACTGATTTGAACACAAGCAGTAAAGTGGTCATATTGTTGTCCGTTATTGCTTTTGGGTTACCTATCCAAGTAATGGCCAAACCCGGCATAGAAGGCCAGCCATGTATAGACACCCAGCAAAATATTTTCCAGAGAAAAATTCTTTAACATGGAAATCTGTTGTCACTTATTTTGAACGAACAGTTTGTTGGCATCTGTTGGCAATAAATAAAGAATTTCCATCAATGCGTAACTGAACACAGGTTGGAAACTGAAAAGTATTTTTAGAAATCATTTCAACAAAGCCTCAATAGGCCATATTGGGAAAGGTCTCCCTAA
>NC_089795.1:90694229-90704229 GCF_040412425.1 Macrobrachium rosenbergii | reverse complement strand
ATTATTATTATTATTATTATTATTATTATTATTATTATTATTATTATTATTCAGAAGTTAAATCCCTTTTCATATGGAACAAGCCTATCTTCAGAACTATTTATTATTATTATTATTATTATTATTATTATTATTATTATTATTATTATTATTACTCAGAAAATAAGCCCTTATTCATGTGGAACAAGCCTATCTCCAGAATTATTATTATTATTATTATTATTATTATTATTATTATTATTATTATTATTATTTAGAAGATAAATCCCTATTCGTATGAAACACTGACTTTCAATTCAAGCTTCCAAAAATATTATGGTGTTCATTTGAAAGGAGTTGCAGAAGATAATGGGAAATACAGATCTGCTCTTCATTTTGAATTAATATATCACCCACAAATGACTGAATTACTGCTGCATAAATTATATAACAAACTTCACCCAGTAAAAAAAAAATTCATCTCATTGAAAACTTCTTGCTCTTAGACTTCACCCAACATGAAACCCTCAAGCTCATGGTTTCACCCAGATGCAATATTGCACTCAGTATCACTTTCTCATTTGTTATTTTTTTTATTTTTTTCTCTCCCTCCCAACAAGACAGCTGTCCCCTGCAGATGAGAATTCAGTTCAGCCAAAATTCTCTCCCTGGGAGATGCACCGGATATTGTGAAAGCCATTTGAATATTCCAGGTCCCCCTTCTCCCCCCTCCCCAATGGGAGGTGCTACTCTCCCCTTTCCCCCCTCCCGCTGCCTTCAAAGGGGGCCTAAACCCCTCCCTTCAAACCTTCCAGCAAGGGGGCCTACGTAGTCTCCTCTACGTGGCCCACTTCCGGACAGCACAGCACACCTGCATTTTAAGATCTGTTTATGCAAATGAGACGTGAGGAAGAAACGTGAGAGAGAGAAATAGAGAGAGAGAGAGAGAGAGAGAGAGAGAGAGAGAGAGAGAGAGAGAGAGAGAGAGAATGAGTTGCTCGTCTCCTGCAGCTCGTTAGGAAAACGCAAGAAGAAGATTACGGAGGAAGGACAGCCTAGGTTTGTTTGTTGGGACCGTTCTTTGCAGCAAAAAACATTTAAAAGCAAAGTCATTGCCAGTACAGTTTGTTTAGCTCAGATGAAAATAGGGTTCAATATACCTTGACTCTCTTTCCTATGCAAATATGAAGACTTCAGGAACCTTGCATCAAGCCTTAGCAGTCTTGTGCGAGAAGCAACTTGGGTGAAAGAGGACAGAACGCCAAGAGAGTTAGAAAGCAACTATTAATTTCTGTCCAGAAGAAACTGTTTATATCTGCCTCCTTTTTAAGAATCTCGGATCAGGATGAAGATAACAGGAAGGAACAATAAAGCATGATTACAGCGTTAAAAACGTTAGTGAGAGAGAGAGAGAGAGAGAGAGAGAGAGAGAGAGAGAGAGAGAGAGAGAGAGAGAGATTAAGCCAGCCATGCGTTGGCAGGGCTCTTTTTCCTCGGAATCCGGTAAATCTACTAGCCACAGTGTCTGTTGATCTCTCTCTCTCTCTCTCTCTCTCTCTCTCTCTCTCTCTCTCTCTCTCTCTCTCTCCCGGAACTGCGACCCACAAAAGTCGAATAACCCCTAGATATATATAGAGAGAGAAAGAGAGACAGGGTGACCGACAGAGAGAGAGAGAGAGAGAGAGAGAGAGAGAGAGAGAGAGAGAGAGAGAGAGAGAGAGAGCACATACAGTCAGTGAGAGAGAGAGTGGCAGAAGGAAAATGAGAGAGAGAGAGAGAGAGAGAGAGAGAGAGAGAGAGAGAGAGAGAGAGAGAGAGAGAGATAGAGAGTGGCAGAAGGAGAGTGAGATGAGAGAGAGAGAGAGAGAGAGAGTGGCAGAAGGAGAGAGAGAGAGAGAGAGAGAGAGAGAGAGAGAGAGAGAGAGAGAGAGAACTCCGAACTCCGAGCCACGGCCAGGCGACTCCTATTTGTATAAGCAAAATAATGTTTGTCTATCTAATTGCGTCAACACACGGACGAGTGGTGACCAAAGAGCTGGACTCCATGGCGTTAATAACGAGTCTTTCTTGTTGTCAATAACTGGAATTAATTTCCTTTTGATTTCAAAGAACTAACTACTGCTCCCTGCCGTAATGCATTTCGCATAACGCGTTATTATTCCAGAAAATGACATTTGTTGGTGGGGTGGTGGGGGAATTGACACGGTCTGTTGGTTCTAATTCTAATTTTACAGCTGCAGTCTTCTACACGATCCTGATTTTAGCCGGTTATTTTTCCTTTCTGAAATGGATCAGGGTAATTTATTGGGCATTCACTTTTCATTTCTGAAATCAGATCAGGGGCATTCAATCATTTTTCATTTCTGAAATCAAATCAAGGTGATACATTCCTTTTCATTTCTAAAATCAAATCAGGGACATTCACTCTTCATTTCTGAAATCAGTTGAGGGTCATTCATTGGTCCTTCAATTTTAATTTCTGAAATCAGATCAGGTGCATTCAATCATTTTCCATTTCTGAAATCAAATCAAGGTGATACATTCCCTTTTCATTTCTAAAATCAATTCAGGGACATTCAATTTTCATTTCTGAAATCAGTTCAGGGTAATTTATTGAGCATTCACTTTTCATACCTGAAATCAGATCAGGGTTATTCAATCATTTTCCATCTCTGAAATCAGATCAGGGCCATTCACTGGTCATTCACTCTTCATTCCTGAAATCAGATCAAGGGTATTCACTCATTTTTAATTTCTGAAATCAGATCAGGGTCATTTATTTTTCATTTCTGAAATCTCGTTTCGTATTTCAGAAGTCACATCAATGTCATTCATTTTCACTTCTGAAATCAAAACAGGGTCATTCATTCATTTTTCATTTCTGAAATCAGGTCAGGGACTCTCATCTTTCATTTCTGAAATCAGGTCAGGGGCATTAATTTTTCATTTCTGGAGACAGACCAGGATCATTCATTTTTCGTTCTGAAATCAAATTATGGTAATTGATTTTTTTATTTCCGAAATCAGATAAAAGACAAATAGATAAAAGTCAAAAAGACACAAAAAATACAAAAATACAAAAAGACAAAAAGACAAAAAAAGACAAAAATACAAAAAGACAAAAAGACAAAAAAAGACAAAAAGACAAAAATGCAAAAAGACAAAAAGACAAAAAGAAAAAAAAATACAAGAAAGACAAAACGACAAGAAATACAAAAAAAGACAATAAGACAAAAAAAACAAAAAAGACAAAAAGACAAAAAAGACAAAAAAAAAACAAAAAAAGACAAAAAAGACAAAAAAAAAAACAAGGCAGCAAACGAAAAAAAAACAAGAAGACAAAAAGACAAGAAACCAAAATATGAAAAAAAAACACACAAAAATGACAAAAATGCAAAAAGGCAAAAGACAAATACAACGACGCTTTCGTAACATGGAATCGTGACTATTAATGAATGCCATTAATTAATGAGTCAAGGAATAATGTGGCCTTTAGCGAATCGCAATTGATTTTATATGCAATTCGATGAGGCTTTCTGTAATGCAATCTGAATGGCAGGTTTGGATTATATGCAAATTGGAAGCTTTCCTCCCTGAGAGAGAGAGAGAGAGAGAGAGAGAGAGAGAGAGAGAGAGAGAGAGAGAGAGAGATCCATTTGGAGGTGAAATATGAGACACAGATAAATATTAAAACGTGCACAAACTTAGGCACATACGGAAGCTTGCACAAAATAAAGGCTTGTGTAAGTGTGTTTGTGTTTATACTTATTTCAAACAAAACCACACACACACACACACACACACACACACACACACACACACACATATATATATATATATATATATATATATATATATATATATATATATATATAATCAACTACCATTCACTGTAAATGTACAGTGACCTCATTGGTAAAATTGCATAACCAGTAAAATTATAAATAAAAATGAACTGAAATAGCATACGGAATTAGACACGGTTCTGAATAAAATACGCTTGTGAATTAACCTATAATATTTTGTAATGCAAAATATTACCTATTATTATCATAACTCATAATGAGAAGATATTTGTATTACCAGAGTCTTAAGGATAATAGCTTTCCAAACAAGCTCCCACAGATTAGAATGCTTCCATAATTGTATCTAATAAGATATGGCCCGATTTTTAGCTCGGGTCAATTTCAGCTAAACAATACCCTAATGTATTCCTAATGTTTACAAGACACACTTTTCAGTTTTCTGCAAAAGAAAACTATTGTGCCCGCTTTGCCTGTCCGTCCGCACTTTTTTCTGTCCGCACTTATTCTGTCCGCCCTCAGATCTTAAAAACTACTAAGGCTAGAGGGCTGAAAATTGGTATGTTGATCATCCACCCTCCAATCATCAAACATACCAAATTGCAGCCCTCTAGCCTCAGTAGTTTTTATTTTATTTATGGTTAAAGTTAGTTATAATCGTGCTTCTGGCAACGATATAGGATAGGCCACCACCGGGCAGTGGTTAAAGTTTCATGGGTCGCGGCTTATGCAGCGTTATATTGAGACCACCAAAGATAGATCTATTTTCGGTGGCCTTGATTATACGCTGTACAGAAAACTTCGGCGCATTTTTCATTTGTTCTTTGACTTTTCCTTAGGGACTCAGGTTACCTCTTTTCCTGCGGAGAGCGACCAGGTTTGCTGAACAGCAGAAGCACCAAAAAGCAGTAAATGTTTAGCCTCGCTGTCCAGCTTCTCCAAAGTTCCAGAGGTCCTCCTTTATTCCTCACACCTTTGGACTGTGGAACAGCTTCCCTACTGAGGATGTGCAATTGGAACTTCTTCAGAAGTTCAGCCGAAGATGCGTTGCATTACTACCCTAAAACAATTCTCCGTATTTAAATAATTTATGTATACATATTTTTTTATCTCTTAATTTATCAGTTTGTTAATTTATCTTTTCTGTTCTTCTCAATTCTCCGTATTTAAATAATTTATTCATATATTTTTTATCTATTAATTTATCAACTTGTTAATTTATCTTTACTGTTCTCCATTCTGTTACTTAGTTCAGATGAACACCATAATATTCTTCGGAGGCTTGAATTTCAAGTCAGTGGCCTTCTTGTTCCATATGAATAAAGTTCACCTTCTGAATAATAATAATAATAATAATAATAATAATAATAATAATAATAATAATAATAATAATAATAATAATAATAATAATAATAATAATTGACTTGGCATGAGAGATTATACTGGATTTATCTGGGACGATCGAGTTAAGCTACCATTAATAGTCTGAACGTAATGGGTTGCATTATTATCCTTTGCTAATATGATTTCAAGATGTATCTAGCATTGCTAATGCTTTGTGTAACTGTATACGTAGGTGAACATTATATATATATATATATATATATATATATATATATATATATATATATATATATATATATATATATATATATGTATATATATATATATATATAATATATATATATATATATATATATATATATATATATATATATATATATATATATATATATATATATATATATATATATATATATCAGTGACAAGTTGCCAATCCCTTCTTTTCCGTCTAGATCAATTCCTCCTCCTCCTCCTTCTCCTCCTCCTCTGTCTTCTTCTTCTTCTTCTTCTTCTTCTTCTTCTTCTTCTTCTTCTTCTTCTTCTTCTTCTTCTTCTTCTTCTCGCAAGATCACTGCGACATGAAACTAGTCCATCCCATCCCCCCTCCCCAACCACCCCAAGCTTTCATGGACGTGCAATTTTTGCCTGAAAGGGAGCCTTTATAAAGATATTCGCCTCTGGCAAGAAATATTCCACCGCTTGCAATGAGGGGAGGTATTCGGTGCCACGAGCTTCCAGGCTCCTTTATGAAAAATCCCAGGAATATTCGGCGTTTTCATTTTTTTTTTTTTTTGGCAATAGATTGATACAGTTGCAGGGTTTTTGCAACGCTCTGAAATATTTGCAGTCTGACAGCGTTTTGAAACGGGTGCAGTAATTTGTTGCAATGTTTTAAAATGGTTGAAAGATTTTGCAACAAAAAATTGCAGTATTTTACAATATTGTGACATTGTTGAAGGATTTTACAACTTGGAACAGTTGCAGTACTTTACATTGTTTTGGAAACAGTTGCAGTATTTTGTAATATTCTGGAATAGTTGCAGGATTTTTCAGCTGCTTGAAACAGTTGCAGTATTTTGCAGTATTCTGAAATAGTTGCAGGATTTTGCAGTAGTCTGAAACAGTTACAGTGTTTTGCAATAATCTGAAAAAGTTGCAGAATTGTGCAACAGTCTGAAATATTTTCAGGGTTTTACGTTTTGAAATAGTTGTGGGATGTGGCAATAATTTGAAAGAGTTGCAGTATTTTGCAATATTCAGAAAGTCTGCTGACTTCTGAGGCAGTTTGAAACAACTGCTGTATTTTGCAATGCTTTTACACAACAGCAGGATTTTACAGCAGTTTTAAACAGCTGCAGTAGTTGTTATAGAGAGTTTCAGTATTTGAAATAGTTGCTGTATTTGGCAATATTATGAAATGGTAACAATATCTCCAGGGATATATTTGCAAGATTTTGAAACAATTGTAGAAATTCTGTAATATTTAGAAATATTTTCAGTATCTTACAGTACTCTAAAATAGTTACAATACCTCTGGAACATTATTATTTGCAATATTTTGAAATAGCTGCAAATAAATTGAAATTGTTGCAATTGCATAACAATGTATTATTTTGCAGTAACTCTAATATTGGTATTATTTTGCAATAACTGCAATACCACTGTAAACTTTATGCAGATGAAACGAGTTAATACCCAATCAACATGTCGAATCCAGTGAAACAGGTTTATGCCCATGAAACGAGTTCATGCCCAGTCAGCACGTTGAAGTCTGTGTAACATAATGATGCCCATGAAACCATTTAATGCACATGCAACGTATTGAAGCCAGTGCAATATGTTTATACCCATAAACGAGTTAATTCCCAAAAACATGTTGAAACCAGTGCCACATATTCATGCCCATGAAACAAGTTAATACATGTGCAACATGTTCAAGCCAGGGCCACATGTTTATGCCCATGAAACGGGTTCATGCCCACTCAACATCCTGAAGTTTATGCAACATATTCATGCCCACGAACCGAGGTAATACCCATGCAACATATTGAAGCTATAGCAAAATGTTTATGCCCATGAAACAAGTTAATACTCTCGCAACATATTGAAGTTTATGCAACATATTCATGTCCATGAACCGAGGTAATACCCATGCAACATATCGCAGCCAATGCAACATATTCAAGCCAACGAAACGAGTTAATGCCCACGCAACATGTTGAAGCAAGCAACATGTTGAAGGCAAGCAACATCTCCTCCGGTTCAGGAAGAAGAAGAAGAGAAAGAAGAAGAAGAAGAAGAAGAAGAAAGAGAGGAAGAAGGAAGAAGAAGAAGAAGAAGAAGAAGTTGAAGAAGAAGAAGAAGAAGAAGAGGAAGATAAGAAGAGGAAGAAGAAGAAGAAGAAGAAGAAAATCTAAGAGGAAGAAGATTGAAGAAAGAGGAAGAAGAAGAAAGGAAGAAGAAGAAGAAGAAGAAGAAGAAAGAAGAAGAAGAGGAAGAAGAAGAAGAAGAAGAAGAAGAGGAAGAAGAAGAAGAAGAAGAAGAAGAAGAAGAAGAGGAAGAAGAAGATCTCCATCAATAATTCTGGTAAAATCCGGAGGACTGGGAGTTGCTTTAATGGCCTCCCCGGCTGAGGGCTTCCTCTTCCTCTTTCCTCTCCTCTTCCTCTTCTATTCTTGATTCTCTTCCTTTCTCTTTCTCTTTCGTTTTCTTTTCTCTTTCTTTTCGTCTTCTTGCTTCTGTTTTCTATCGGCTCTGTCTGTCTGTCTGTCTCTCTATTTCTTGAGAATTTTTATTTTTTCCTTTCCCTGCCTGTTTTCAATCGTCCCTCTCTCTCTCTCTCTCTCTCTCTCTCTCTTTGCCTCTGTTTGTCTGTCTGTCTCTTTCTTGAGAATTTTTCTCTTTTTTTCTTTTCCTGCTTATTGTCAATCTCTCTCTCTCTCTCTCTCTCTCTCTCTCTCTCTCTCTCTCTCTCTCTCTCTCTCTCTCTCTCTCTCTCTCTCTCTTTCTTGAGAAATTTTCTCTTTTTCTCTTCCTGTCCGTTTTCAATCCTCTCTCTCTCTCTCTCTCTCTCTCTCTCTCTCTCTCTCTCTCTCTCTCTCTCTCTCTCTCTCTCGCCTCGAAAATAGAATAAAGTGAAATTAAAATATAATTTAGCTCTTTTCGTTTTCCTTTTCTCTCTCTCTCTCTCTCTCTCTCTCTCTCTCTCTCTCTCTCTCTCTCTCTCTCTAGAGAAATAAAATGAAATTAAAATATATTAAAACATTAATAAAATTTACACCGGAATTAAATAGTCTAACTGCAAGTCAGTAGTTACTCCTAATATTAGTTTTGTACTTAGCGTATATTTATGGCAATTTAATTTTCATTCGTTTAGCTTTGCCGTCGTCCAGCCCAGCTGGCCAGAGTAAGTGATCCTTGCATCATAATCCGAGTTTTGGGACGGTACGTAAGGTCCCTTGGCCTGGGACTTTCTGTCTCGACGCTGTCTTATATTTTAGTCCTTTTTTGATAGTTTTTGTAAGAGGGTTATAATATCCATTTAGTACAACAACTAATAATAATAATAATAATAGCAACAACAACAACAACAATAATAATAATAATAATAATAATAATAATAATAATAATAATAATAATAATAATAATAATAATAATACCTTCAACTGTTGCAAACTCAAAACTCTGGAAGTATCTGGCAACTGAACTAAAAGCTTCTTCTTCTTTTCATATCCAAACAGTCAGTTTACTACTACTACTACTACTACTACTACTACTACTACTACTACTACTAATAATAATAATAATAATAATAATAATAATAATACTAATAATAATAATAATAATAATAATAATATAAAAGCTTTCTACCATTACAAACTCGACACTCTGGCGGTACCTGGCAACTACAAACACACTCTTCTTCTTCTTTTCATATCCTACGTGTCACCAAGTCCTATATGAGGAGAGGATCAAAGGGCATTAGGCCTCCGTCGGAGGACCCAATCACGCCCCCATTTTTCCCCCTTTCTGACTTCCCGCCCTCTGGAGGCGTTTGTCGAGGCGTCGTCACACATAGTTGGGAAGTCCTCAGGTCGAGTCTTCATATCGCCTTTGCTCGATAGGATACTTTTTTTTCCCCCTCTTTTTTGACGTCTGGGGTTTGTGGTAGGTTATATGTGTCTTTTATTTATTTATCTTTTGTGTTTTTTCTTTCTCTAGGGGAAAGGAATCTTTTATTTGAATTTATTTCTACGTTCTTTCTTCTCTAAAGGAAAGAGTCATTTGTTTATTTATTTTTAATCTTTTTTATCCTAAAAGAATGTCCCAATCTTCTTTCGGTTCGTGTTTAGTAGAGTTTTCAAAGTTCTGATTCTTCGAAAACGAGTTTAAAATCTTGTTTCTGTCTGGTTTTTATTCATTGTTTTGTGGATTTGAAGATTTTGAGAATTCAAAAACGATTTTCTAAGGAATTTTATAAAACTACCGATCAGTTGAAAACCCCGTTTTCTGAATTATTAAAAATCCTGCAGAAACTTTACTTGGCAACTCTTGGCAACACGAACTACTTGAAGACTCGGTTCCTGCCTAAATATGGCACTAGAGGAACCGGGGGAGGTGAAGGAATCACATTCCTTTCCCCCAAAACACTTTTTTCGAAAGCTTTTACAAAAATACAAGTCAACTGAAACGCCGTTTTCAAAATCATTCAGAAAACGAGAAGAAAGTTTAGGTGGCAACTCTTGGCAACCTCACTCGCTACTCGAGGACTTAGGTTCCTGCCTAAATATGGCACCAAAGGGGCACGAGTGGGTCTTGGTGGACTACATATCCTGCCCCAAATCCCTAATTAAGAGCCTGGCGAGCGTCATTTG
>NC_089795.1:90674229-90681729 GCF_040412425.1 Macrobrachium rosenbergii | reverse complement strand
AGAAGAGAGAGAGAGAGAGAGAGAGAGAGAGAGAGAGAGAGAGAGAGGGCAAATATACCTGGATGCAAGTATACAGAAGCAAGAAGAGAGAGAGAGAGAGAGAGAGAGAGAGAGAGAGAGAGAGAGAGAGAGAGAGAGAGAGAGGGGCAAATATACCTGGATGCAAGTATACAGAAGCAAGAAGAGAGAGAGAGAGAGAGAGAGAGAGAGAGAGAGAGAGAGAGAGAGAGAGAGAGAGAAATATACCTGGATGCAAGTATACAGAAGCAAGAAGAGAGAGAGAGAGAGAGAGAGAGAGAGAGAGAGAGAGAGAGAGAGAGAGAGAGAGAGAGAGAGAGAGGGGGGCTGGGGCGCGGAAATATACGTGGATGCAAGTATACAGAAGCAAGAAGAGAGAGAGAGAGAGAGAGAGAGAGAGAGAGAGAGAGAGAGAGAGAGAGAGAGAGAGAGAGAGGGGGCTGGGCGCGGAAATATACGTGGATGCAAGTATACAGAAGCAAGAAGAGAGAGAGAGAGAGAGAGAGAGAGAGAGAGAGAGAGAGAGAGAGAGAGAGGGGCAAATATACCTGGATGCAAGTATACAGAAGCAAGAAGAGAGAGAGAGAGAGAGAGAGAGAGAGAGAGAGGGGGCTGGGGCCTGGAAATATACGTGGATGCAAGTATACAGAAGCAAGAAGAGAGAGAGAGAGAGAGAGAGAGAGAGAGAGAGAGGGGCAAATATACCTGGATGCAAGTATACAGAAGCAAGAAGAGAGAGAGAGAGAGAGAGAGAGAGAGAGAGAGAGAGAGAGAGAGAGAGAGAGGGCAAATATACCTGGATGCAAGTATACAGAAGCAAGAAGAGAGAGAGAGAGAGAGAGAGAGAGAGAGAGAGGGGGCTGGGGCGCCTGGAAATATACGTGGATGCAAGTATACAGAAGCAAGAAGAGAGAGAGAGAGAGAGAGAGAGAGAGAGAGAGAGAGGGGCAAATATACCTGGATGCAAGTATACAGAAGCAAGAGAGAGAGAGAGAGAGAGAGAGAGAGAGAGAGAGAGAGAGAGAGAGAGAGAGAGGGGGCTGGGGCGCGGAAATATACGTGGATGCAAGTATACAGAAGCAAGAAGAAGAGAGAGAGAGAGAGAGAGAGAGAGAGAGAGAGAGAGAGAGAGAGAGAGAGGGGGAAATATACGTGGGGCAGGGCGGCAAATACATGTGGATGCAAGTATACAGAAGCAAGAAGAGAGAGAGAGAGAGAGAGAGAGAGAGAGAGAGAGAGAGAGAGAGAGAGAGAGAGAGAGAGGGGGCTGGGGCGCGGAAATATACCTGGATGCAAGTATACAGAAGCAGAGAGAGAGAGAGAGAGAGAGAGAGAGAGAGAGAGAGAGAGGGGCAAATATACCTGGATGCAAGTATACAGAAACAAGAAAGAGAGAGAGAGAGAGAGAGAGAGAGAGAGAGAGAGAGAGAGAGAGAGAGAGAGAGAGAGAGAGAGAGAGGGGCAAATATACCTGGATGCAAGTATACAGAAGCAAGAAAGAGAGAGAGAGAGAGAGAGAGAGAGAGAGAGAGAGAGAGAGGGGCAAATATACCTGGATGCAAGTATACAGAAGCAAGAAGAGAGAGAGAGAGAGAGAGAGAGAGAGAGAGAGAGAGGGGCAAATATACCTGGATGCAAGTATACAGAAGCAAGAAGAGAGAGAGAGAGAGAGAGAGAGAGAGAGAGAGAGAGAGAGAGAGAGAGAGAGAGAGAGAGAGAGAGAGAGAGAGAGAGAGAGGGGCAAATATACCTGGATGCAATTATACAGAAGCAAGAAGAGAGAGAGAGAGAGAGAGAGAGAGAGAGAGAGAGAGAGAGGGGCAAATATACCTGGATGCAAGTATACAGAAGCAAGAAGAGAGAGAGAGAGAGAGAGAGAGAGAGAGAGAGGGGCAAAATATACCTGGATGCAAGTATACAGAAGCAAGAAGAGAGAGAGAGAGAGAGAGAGAGAGAGAGAGAGAGAGAGAGAGAGAGAGAGAGAGAGAGAGAGAGAGAGAGAGAGAGAGGGGCAAATATACCTGGATGCAAGTATACAGAAGCAAGAAAGAGAGAGAGAGAGAGAGAGAGAGAGAGAGAGAGGGCAAATATACCTGGATGCAAGTATACAGAAGCAAGAAGAGAGAGAGAGAGAGAGAGAGAGAGAGAGAGAGAGAGAGGGGCAAATATACCTGGATGCAAGTATACAGAAGCAAGAAGAGAGAGAGAGAGAGAGAGAGAGAGAGAGAGAGAGAGAGGGGCAAATATACCTGGATGCAAGTATACAGAAGCAAGAAGAGAGAGAGAGAGAGAGAGAGAGAGAGAGAGAGAGAGAGAGAGAGAGAGAGGGGCAAATATACCTGGATGCAAGTATACAGAAGCAAGAAGAGAGAGAAGAAGAGAGAGAGAGAGAGAGAGAGAGAGAGAGAGAGAGAGGGGCAAATATACCTGGATGCAAGTATACAGAAGAAGCAAGAGAGAGAGAGAGAGAGAGAGAGAGAGAGAGAGAGAGAGAGAGAGAGAGAGAGAGAGAGAGAGAGAGGGGCAAATATACCTGGATGCAAGTATACAGAAGCAAGAAGAGAGAGAGAGAGAGAGAGAGAGAGAGAGAGAGGGGCAAATATACCTGGATGCAAGTATACAGAAGCAAGAAGAGAGAGAGAGAGAGAGAGAGAGAGAGAGAGAGAGGGGCAAATATACCTGGATGCAAGTATACAGAAGCAAGAAGAGAGAGAGAGAGAGAGAGAGAGAGAGAGAGAGAGAGAGAGAGAGAGAGAGAGGGCAAATATACCTGGATGCAAGTATACAGAAGCAAGAAAGAGAGAGAGAGAGAGAGAGAGAGAGAGAGAGAGAGAGGGGCAAATATACCTGGATGCAAGTATACAGAAGCAAGAAGAGAGAGAGAGAGAGAGAGAGAGAGGGGCAAATATACCTGGATGCAAGTATACAGAAGCAAGAAGAGAGAGAGAGAGAGAGAGAGAGAGAGAGAGAGAGAGAGAGAGAGGGGCAAATATACCTGGATGCAAGTATACAGAAGCAAGAGAGAGAGAGAGAGAGAGAGAGAGAGAGAGAGAGGGGCAAATATACCTGGATGCAAGTATACAGAAGTAAGAGAGAGAGAGAGAGAGAGAGAGAGAGAGAGAGAGAGAGAGAGAGAGAGAGGGGGCTGGGGCGCGGAAATATACGTGGATGCAAGTATACAGAAGCAAGAAGAGAGAGAGAGAGAGAGAGAGAGAGAGAGAGAGAGAGAGAGAGAGAGAGAGAGAGAGAGAGGGGCAAATATACCTGGATGCAAGTATACAGAAGCAAGAAGAGAGAGAGAGAGAGAGAGAGAGAGAGAGAGGGGCAAATATACCTGGATGCAAGTATACAGAAGAAGAGAGAGAGAGAGAGAGAGAGAGAGAGAGAGAGAGAGAGGGGCAAATATACCTGGATGCAAGTATACAGAAGTAAGGAGAGAGAGAGAGAGAGAGAGAGAGAGAGAGAGAGAGAGAGAGAGAGAGAGAGAGGGGGCTGGGGCGTGGAAATATACGTGGATGCAAGTATACAGAAGCAAGAAGAGAGAGAGAGAGAGAGAGAGAGAGAGAGAGAGAGAGAGAGAGAGAGAGAGAGAGAGAGGGGGCTGGGGCGTGGAAATATACGTGGATGCAAGTATACAGAAGCAAGAAAGAGAGAGAGAGAGAGAGAGAGAGAGAGAGAGAGAGAGAGAGAGAGAGAGAGAGAGAGAGGGGGCTGGGCGCGGAAATATACGTGGATGCAAGATACAGAAGCAAGAAGAGAGAGAGAGAGAGAGAGAGAGAGAGAGAGAGAGAGAGAGAGAGAGAGAGAGAGAGAGAGAGGGGGCGCGGAAATATACGTGGATGCAAGTATACAGAAGCAAGAAGAGAGAGAGAGAGAGAGAGAGAGAGAGAGAGAGAGAGAGAGAGAGAGAGAGAGAGAGAGGAGAGGGGCAAATATACCTGGATGCAAGTATACAGAAGTAAGGAGAGAGAGAGAGAGAGAGAGAGAGAGAGAGAGAGAGAGAGAGAGAGAGAGAGGGGGGGCAAATATACGTGGATGCAAGTATACAGAAGCAAGAAGAGAGAGAGAGAGAGAGAGAGAGAGAGAGAGAGAGAGAGAGAGGGGGAAACTTACCTGGATGCAAGTATACAGGAGGAGAGGAGAGAGAGAGAGAGAGAGAGAGAGAGAGAGAGAGAGAGAGAGAGAGAGAGAGAGAGAAATCTACATCATGAATATAATTGGATGTAAGTAGAGAGAGAGAGAGAGAGAGAGAGAGAGAGAGAGAGAGAGAGAGAGAGAGAGAGAGAGAGAAATCTTCATCATAAGTATACATGGATGCAAGTAGAGAAGTAAAGGAAAGAGAGAGAGAGAGAGAGAGAGAGAGAGAGAGAGAGAGAGAGAGAGAGAGAGAGAGAGAGAGACTTCGCCGAATGTCCTCAGAGAACTTTTAATGATATTAGCCCTCCATCCCGGTCAGATTCATTGCCAAAGTACCTCTGTTCGAAGTTTTGATTAGTGAGTCTCTTCTTTTTCCTTTTTTTCTTTCTTTTTTTTTGTTTTTTGTTTATTTTGAGGATTTTTTTTGTCGTTTTTATTATCTATTTTGTTTATTTTTATTCTGCAGTTTGTGGAGGATGTGAAGGCTAAAGGAGTTTAAGATAGGATGTATATCAAAAGTGATTGATAATTTGTTAGACATTCTAAAGAGAATGAACTTCTTTACAGATAATAAGAATATATATATATATATATATATATATATATATATATATATATATATATATATATATATATATATATATATATATATATACACATTTTTCTGACTCACATCAGGATCGAACCCAGGTCTTCCAAGTGAAAGGCAAGGGCGCTGCCTGCCCATGTACTTGCCTTTCAATTGAAAGACCTGGGTTCGATCCTGATGAGTCAGAAATTTATTTCTGTTCCATACGTGATTGTGTGTTGATTATTTATATATACAGTATATATATCTATATATGTATATATGTATATATATATATATATGTATGTATAATTTCCCATATTCATTTTCCTCTTAGAAGAGATGACTCCAGAAAGCTTTTTTTGGGATGGGGATGCTAACCCCATGCCTTTCCGTGCCATGAATCTCCCTCAGTCAACTAACAGCCAGGTACACAAGGAGTCTGAGCTGTTAAGTTGATAATTAACGGAAGAGAAAATGTTACATTTAATAAATAAATAAAATAAAATGAAAAAAGTTGATAAGTAAAAATAAGTAAAAAGTGAAATATTTTGCTTCCATCTCCATGAACCAATTCTGAGACTGGGAAATATTCTCTCTCTCTCTCTCTCTCTCTCTCTCTCTCTCTCCTGCTTACATCCTCTATATTTGCATCCATGTATATTCATTCAGATCTCTCTCTCTCTCTCTCTCTCTCTCTCTCTCTCTCTCTCTCTCTCTCTCTCTCTCTCCTGCTTACTTCCTCTATATTTGCATCCATGTATATTCATTCAGAAGATCTCTCTCTCTCTCTCTCTCTCTCTCTCTCTCTCTCTCCTCCTCTCTCCTCTCTCTCTCTCTCTCTCTCTCTCTCTCTTTCTCCAGCCCTGTCATAAAAGGACACTGCTCATATTGGCGGACGAGAGAGAGAGAGAGAGAGAGAGAGAGAGATCGAGATCTCCCCAGAGATGAAAAAGGGCCTGGCTCAGCACATTCGCCCTCGAAAGGAGAAGGAGCGCCAATCGACTCCTTATTTTAAAAGTCAAAGGGACACCGAATTCGTCACTTCATTGTCCTCCGTGACAGGGAGGGGCTGGACTCTCCAGCCCAAGAAACGAACCTTTTGGTTTCTTCATTCACCTTTGGAAAGTTTGTATTAATAATAATTTTTCCTTCCAGCCAAGATATTCGTTTTAGTTTTCTGTGAAAGAAAACTATTGTGCCGGTTTAGTCTGCCCGTCGGCACTTTTTTCTGTCCGCCCTCAGATCTTAAAGACTGCCGAGGCTAGAGGGCTGCAAATTGGTATGTTAATCATCCACCTTCCAATGTGTAACGTTTGTTAGTATCTCTCTCTCTCTCTCTCTCTCTCTCTCTCTCTATATATATATATATATATATATATATATATATGAGAGAGAGAGAGAGAGAGAGAGAGAGAGAGAGAGAGAGAGAGCAACTTATCCCGCATGAATTCTAGAACATGTTATCATGAAACCACACACACCGTCATATAATCTTCTCTCCTCATTATATATTTACTACCAAGAAGGAGAGAAGAAGAAAATCTATTTCTTGATCTATTTCTTCTATTCTTGATCTATTCCTTCGTCTATTTCCTCTATTCTCTATCTGTTTCTCCATCTGTTTCGTGTGTTATTGACATACCTGAGGTAATATAACAGACATATTTTTCATTTATTCTCTGACCAGTCATTTGAATTCTTTTCCTAATCACCACTCTCTTCGCTTCTCTGGTATCATTGTAACCCATTGCGACGTTGGGTCAGGGTAGTGCTTGGATGGGTGACCATTTGGGAACACCAAATAGAGATGACGGAATGTTTTCAATTATAGGAATTTTGTTTATATTTTTGTAAATTGTAAATTGATGAAATATTTGTTTACTTCATTTTCCTGTCGTTATTATTTTGTTTGATAATATATCTAATCCTTTATTACTCTGAAAATGAGCAAATGTCGCAAACACATGTCGGCAACTTGTCGCATACATATAACAAACAAGTTGACAACAAGTCATCGACCCTCAGTGGAAAACGAAGCTTCGGGGAACGCTGCATAATCTTATTAAGCATTAGATCGAAATACTAAAAAAGTCGTTGACTTGTATCCAACCTGTTTGTGATATGTCTACAATAAGTTGCCGACATGTATATGACATGTTTCACTACCGAGGGCAAGAAGGAATGCGAAATTAGAGAGTAGTGGCCTATCCGAAAAGCTATTCGCCCGTCGAGGTCCTTCCTAAATTCCTGTGGGAATGAACAAAGAGGAAGAAGAATGACCCTTTTTTTATGGGACGCCTGCCCCGTCTCACAAGAATTTGAACTGAAGATATATAAGGCTCCCACCAGTCACTTAAATTTGAATTATTATTTATTTACAGAAATGTTCTTCATTTTTTCTCAGTTTTTCGTGTGTACTTATGTTATTTGCATATTAGAAAGTTGTGGACTTATTTTATAATTATTTTACATGTAAATGGCACCATAGTTTCTGGTATAACGTCAGAACGAACTTGGACTGAAAGACTGATATCTGTTGTTCATTGTTACGATAATCAGGTACCCAAATGCCACATAATTTTTAAAGTCATGACATTGAAATTTTAGCTTTAGTGGAGGGCAACAGAAAGGTGGTTTTAGCTCAACTCTCCCATATTATTTTCTTCGAAGGGTAAAATGAATAAATCATACAAATGAAGATAAAGAAATAAAATATCTTAGGAAGGAATTAAGAAAATTCAATCTCGAAATACCTCGAACGACCAAAGAGATTG
>NC_089795.1:90661729-90666729 GCF_040412425.1 Macrobrachium rosenbergii | reverse complement strand
TAAGAGTAAATATATATATTGCTAATTTATCGTTGGTTGGCGTTGATTGTAGTATGTGGGAGCTCATTTGTCTACACTCGTCATGTATATATGCGCGTGTGCATACAAAGTAATGTAGTTTTGATTATATATATATATATATATATATATATATATATATATATATATATATAAATTTATATATATACTATTTATTTATATAAAATGTATCTATTTATTTATATATATATATATATATATATATATATATATATATATATATATATATATATATATATATATATATATATATATATATATATATATATATATATATATACATATATATATACTGCTTTCCTATGTGTTTAAATGTTTCAGGACAATCACAGAACTATTTTTTCTCGACAACTAAAAAAAAAAAAAATTGGCAAACGAGTGTACTTGCATCTCTCTCTCTCTCTCTCTCTCTCTCTCTCTCTCTCTCTCTCTCTCTCTCTCTCTCTCTCTATTTTCATTCTCTCCCTCTCTCTGTCTCTCTCTCTCTTACACACCCAAACGCCAACCTGCAGCTAATACGACGAAGTTCCTTTCACGTCAAATATTTCGAAACATCAAACCCAGTAATTTCCACCTGACGCCTTGCAAAATCTCATTACAACGCCTCTGAAATGCGCGGCATATTCTGTTAAATCCCCAAGACCGGAGGCATTCATACACCTCAGAGGCTCTCGGGAGATAAAAGAAGACTTGTATGCTTGCAGAAGGCACTGCGTGCTTGCTTGCTCGCTCGCTAGGTGATGATGTCTGCCCCTGGCTCATTAATTCCCAGGTATTACAGATTGCAGCCCGTAAGGTCGTGTTTGCGTCCTGTGAAAGTGGAGTGATATTGGATTTTTTGTATTTTTTAAAACTTTTAATTTTTGGTGGCCTGTTTGTGGGGATTTTGCTTATTTATTAATTTTTGGGGGGAGGGGATTAATTTAAAGTATGGTTTTATTTTATTTTGTTTTCTAAGGTAATAGTTAATCTGTATGGATTCAGAGTGTCTTTTCGAAAAGAATTTTTTTTTTCAGACATCTGATCAAAATTGTTGAATCCATATCTCTCTCTCTCTCTCTCTCTCTCTCTCTCTCTCTCTCTCTCTTTCTCTCTCTCTCTTTTCTTGTATACACAAGCATAGGCGCGTTCACGCACGCACATATACACGCATATACAGTATACATACATACATATAGTATATATATACATATATATAATTATAAATATACATATACACATACATTAACTATATATATATATATATATATATATATATATATATATATATATATACACACACAGTATATATATATATATATATATATATATATATATATATATATACGAGTATATACATATATATATATATATATATATATATATATATATATATATATATATATATATATATATATATATATATATATTTATGCAACTGACCAACATCAATATAAAAAGAGTGTTAAAAGTGCCCAAGTGTTGACAAAGTGCGCCACTCCTAAGCTCCTGCGTCACGTAACATTTCACTTGTTAGTATTTACGTGGAACGGTGACTCCTGACATTATGAATCATAATTTCAATTGCAAACTTATTCCCGCACAGAACGGTAGTAAAATGTCAGTGTGTATATTTACGCTCTCCAGAAGGTTGCCGTTACAGACACACACACACACATAGATATAAATGTATTTAAATATATATGTGTATATATATATATATATATATATACATACATATATATACACTGTATATATATAATATATATATTGATACATACATACATACGTATACACACACATATACATATATATATTTATTTATTTATACATACATACATACATACATATATATATATATATATATATATATATATATATATATATATATATATATATACATATACAAACGTAAAGAGAAACGGAAAATTGCGCAGCAATTAAGAACTAAATATGCTCCCTCGGGAGACCAGACAAAAATGAGAGAGAGAGAGAGAGAGAGAGAGAGAGAGAGAGAGAGAGAGAGAGAGAGAGAGAGAGAGAGAGAGAGAGAGAGAGAGAGACGGGTTGTACTTGCTTCCGAAGTGCTTCGTAGGAATGAGGAAAATAATAATAATAATAATAATAATAATAATAATAATAATAATAATAATAATAATAATAATAATAATAATAATAATTAGTGATGATGTTAATAGTAATGATAATGATTATCATTATCACCGTAATTATTATGATCAGTTTAAAAACATTTATACGGAACAGCACTCTATCCTCAGTAGTTTTAAAGATCTGAGTGCGGACAGAAAAAGTGCGGACAGAATAAAGTGCGGAGGGGCAGACGAAGCCGGCACAATAGTTGTCTTTTACAGAAAACTAAAAAAACTAGCTCTTACTTGTTTATTGTTTCAAAAATATTGTTATACAGTTTCTCAGATTTTACTTTGTTTTAGTAATATAAAAAAATCAATCTATCTTCGTTACTTCACAGAAAGGATTAACTAAGTTGGGAATAAATTATGTTGTTGATGAGTTATATAATTTCTTTGCCTTTTCAATATCTAACCAGACTCGCCTGCTATGATTATCTCTCTCTCTCTCTCTCTCTCTCTCTCTCTCTCTCTCTCTCAGGAAGTTAGAAATAATTTGTGTATACAGTATGCTAGGTTATATAATTCCTTTGCCTTTCAATATCTGGTCAGACTCGCCTGCTATGATTATCTCTCTCTCTCTCTCTCTCTCTCTCTCTCTCTCTCTCTCTCTCTCTCTCAGGAAGTTAGAAATAATTTGTGTATACAGTATGCTAGGGTTATATAATTCCTTTGCCTTTTCAATATCTGGTCAGACTGCCTGCTATGATTATCTCTCTCTCTCTCTCTCTCTCTCTCTCTCTCTCTCTCTCTCTCTCTCTCTCTCTCTCTCTCTCAGGAAGTTAGAAATAATTTGTGTATACAGTATGCTAGGTTATATAATTCCTTTGCCTTTTCAATATCTGGTCAGACTCGCCTGCTATGATTATCTCTCTCTCTCTCTCTCTCTCTCTCTCTCTCTCTCTCTCTCTCTCTCTCTCTCTCTCTCAGGAAGTTAGAAATAAATTGTGTATACAGTATGCTAGGTTATATAATTCCTTTGCCTTTTCAATATCTGGTCAGACGCGCCTGCCGTGATTATCTCTCTCTCTCTCTCTCTCTCTCTCTCTCTCTCTCTCTCTCTCTCTCAGGAAGTTAGAAATAATTTGTGTATACAGTATGCTAGGTTATATAATTCCTTTGCCTTTTCAATATCTGGTCAGACTCGCCTCAGATTATCTCTCTCTCTCTCTCTCTCTTCTCTCTCTCTCTCTCTCTCTCTCTCTCTCTCTCTCTCTCTCTCAGGAAGTTAGAAATAATTTGTGTATACAGTATGCTAGGTTATATAATTCCTTTGCCTTTTCAATATCTGGTCAGACGCGCCTGCCGTGATTATCTCTCTCTCTCTCTCTCTCTCTCTCTCTCTCTCTCTCTCTCTCTCTCTCAGGAAGTTAGAAATAATTTGTGTATACAGTATGCTAGGTTATATAATTCCTTTGCCTTTTCAATATCTGGTCAGACTCGCCTGCTATGATTATCTCTCTCTCTCTCTCTCTCTCTCTCTCTCTCTCTCTCTCTCTCTCTCTCTCTCTCTCTCTCTCAGGAAGTTAGAAATAAATTGTGTATACAGTATGCTAGGTTATATAATTCCTTTGCCTTTTCAATATCTGGTCAGACGCGCCCTGTGATTATCTCTCTTCTCTCTCTCTCTCTCTCTCTCTCTCTCTCTCTCTCTCTCTCTCTCTCAGGAAGTCCTGCTCAAGGCAATTCCTCTTCCCCTCAAATAATTTCGCTTCTACCGACGGTTCTTGGTTCCTCGGTTCCTTCGTAACCCAATTAAAAACCCAACCCCGAGTCATTTGAGTTCCGGGGAATTGTGTTAGTAAAAGAGAGAGAGAGAGAGAGAGAGAGAGAGGCTATAAAAATTAGGTTTGTATATTTTGAAAGCAAACGAAATTTTTTTTATAGATCTTTCTTGAAGTAACCAACTGGCAAGGAGAGAGAGAGAGAGAGAGAGAGAGAGAGAGAGAGAGAGAGAGAGAGAGAGAGAGAGAGAGAGAGGCTATAAAAATTAGGTTCGTATATTTTGAAAGCAAACGAACAAATTTTTTATTGATCTTTTTATGAGTAAATCAACTGGCAAGAGAGAGAGAGAGAGAGAGAGAGAGAGAGAGAGAGAGAGAGAGAGAGAGAGAGAGAGAGAGAGAGAGATTGATTGGTTTAAGCATTCTTTGCTATAGAAACGAATGCTGTCTATCTCTTTGAAAGCAAATGAAAAAAAGTAGCAAGAGAGAGAGAGAGAGAGAGAGAGAGAGAGAGAGAGAGAGAGAGAGAGAGAGAGAGAAGATTGTTGGTTTAAGCATTCTTTGCTATAGAAACGAATGCTGTCTATCTCTTTTGAAAGCAAATGAAAAAAGTAGCAAGAGAGAGAGAGAGAGAGAGAGAGAGAGAGAGAGAGAGAGAGAGAGAGAGAGAGAAGATTGTTGGTTTGAGCATTCTTTGCTATAGAAACGAATGCTGTCTATCTCTTTGAAAGCAAATGAAAAAAAAGTAGCAAGAGAGAGAGAGAGAGAGAGAGAGAGAGAGAGAGAGAGAGAGAGAGAGAGAGAGAGAGAGAGAGAGAAGATTGTTGGTTTAAGCATTCTTTGCTATAGAAACGAATGCTGTCTATCTCTTTGAAAGCAAATGAAAAAGTAGCAAGAGAAGAGAGAGAAGATTGTTGGTTTAAGCATTCTTTGCTATAGAAACGAATGCTGTCTATCTCTTTTTGAAAGCAAATGAAAAAAAGTAGAGAGAGAGAGAGAGAGAGAGAGAGAGAGAGAGAGAGAGAGAGAGAGAGAGAGAGAGAGAGAGAGAAAGGTTATAAGGTTTAAGCAACCTTCACCGTTTTGAAACGAAATTTTCGGGTATGGG
>NC_089795.1:90649229-90656729 GCF_040412425.1 Macrobrachium rosenbergii | reverse complement strand
GAAAGAAAGCGCCTTACGCGAATAGGAAATGCGTATTAGATACGCATTGTATTAAGCGGATACAATGCTGTATATAATGTATGTACAATGCTAAAAGACTCTTGTCAGGTCGAAGGGGAACTTTGTAAGTGTAGGTCTATTGATTAGGGAGAGAGAGAGAGAGAGAGAGAGAGAGAGAGAGAGAGAGAGAGAGAGAGAGAGAGAGAGAGAACTGCCAAAAGTCTTCCAGAATTGCCCATAGACGGGAGATGTGAGAGAAACCCATAATTGTTATAGATCGTATTCCTTTATCACGGAATAGCCGGTCAGTAATGGTAATAGGATGGCAATAAATGCTACTATGGTTGCATTACTTTCTCTCTCTCTCTCTCTCTCTCTCTCTCTCTCTCTCTCTCTCTCTCTCTCTCTCAGAGTAAATCTTATTCATATTGTAATTTATAACAATTTGTGAGGTGAATTTTTGCAAGACTTTTCATACGTTTGTGAAAAGCATTGTGTGACCAAGTCACATATCTCTCTCTCTCTCTCTCTCTCTCTCTCTCTCTCTCTCTCTCTCTCTCTCTCTCTCTCTCTCTCTCTCAGTGATCTTGATAAGTCTGAAGAAACTTATATTGTAATTTTATAGTTATTCGTTACGTGAATAATCATTTTCATTTTTCTTGAAAAGCATTGTGTAATCAAATGATAATTAATCATTTCTGAGATTTTCTCTCTTCATCTCTCTAATTCTAATTCCCTCTTTGGTCAGCAGTAAACACAGAGCACAGACAAGTATATAATAATTTAGGCACAATATGTATTGATCTCTCTCTCTCTCTCTCTCTCTCTCTCTCTCTCTCATTCTAATTTTCCCTCTTTCGCTCAGTAGTAAGCACACACAAGAGTACAATAATTTAGTACACATAGTATGTATTGCTCTCTCTCTCTCTCAATAAACAATCAATGAAAATAATGGCTGAAGAAACTGAATCTGCTCCATATTTTATAAATGAAAAAGAAAATATTAATGGGAGAGAAATCCATTTTTCTTGATAAGGGTTTTTCACGCCATGATAAATAATCATTTTCGAGATTTTTTCCCATTCATCGAAAAGAATTGCAAATTCCCCTAAATGGTCACGGGCTGAGATATATTGAAGAGAGACAGAGAGAGAGAGAGAGAGAGAGAGAGAGAGAGAGAGAGAGAGAGAGAGAAAGGGATGGGTAATTAATATGTATACTAAATTAATGTATACATGTTTGTGTATACTACTGAAAGAATGAGGGAGAGATGGAATTACAAGAAAAGAGAGAGAGAGAGAGAGAGAAGAAGAAGAGAGAGAGAGAGAGAGAGAGAGAGCTATCAATCAGGGAGAGATAAAAAGACCCACAAGACTGTATTGAAATTTAATATGTTAGTGTTTATGGCAATTCGAGTGAAATGCATAAATAAAGAGAGATGAAAGAGACGGATATGGGTAATTAATAGTATACTAAATTAATGTATACATGTTTATGTATACTACTGAAAGGAAAAGGGAGAGATAAGGGAACTAGAGAGAGAGAGAGAGAGAGAGAGAGAGAGAGAGAGAGAGAGAGAGAGAGCTATCAATCAGGGAGAGATAAAAAGACCCATTGGACTGTATTGAAATTTAATATGTTAGTGTTTATGGCAATTCGTGAAATGCATAAATAAAGAGAGAGAGAGAGAGAGAGAGAAAAAGAGAGAGAGAGAGAGAGAGAAAAAGAGAGAGAGAGAGATGATATCTATTCCAGATTCATGTACACTTGCATATGCACTATTGAGAGGCACAAGGAGATAGAAGTGAATCAAAGAGAGAGAGAGAGAGAGAGAGAGAGAGAGAGAGAGAGAGAGAGAGAGAGAGAGGTGAAATGAATGCCCTCATGCGCTCCTATAACCCATAGATCACCTATAAACCAGTCATACCTTCAACAAGTACCAATAAATCGCGCAAGACGATGGATTTATTACAACGAAAACCTCGCCCCTTAATGAGATGACTTCGCGTCCTACAGACTTTTCAGAAGAAGAAGAAGAGGAAGAGGAAGTAAATATCAACATCCGGGTTCTTCAGCCATCACAAGACAAGTAAAAAATTAGCCGAAGTTTCTTCGGAGCAATCGAGTTTTCTGTGGTTTTTATTCTTCTTGTATGAAGGTTTCAGCCACGGCTTTTTTTTTTTTTTGAATTTCTTAGCCTTGGCCCATGAAACTGTAGTCCGCGCTTTGTTCATGAAACTCAGCCACGGTCCGGTGGTGGTCTGTGTTTTTGGTACATTTTTAGTCCGGCGCTGAAGCATGATTATGGTTTTCTATTAACCTTTAATAAAATAAAGACTACTGAGGCTAGAGGGTTGTAATTTGGTGTGTTTGATGATTGGAGGGTGGATGATCAATATGCCCATTTGCAGCCCTCTAGCCTCAGTAGTTTTTAAGATCTAAAGGCGGAGAGAAAAAGTGCGGACAGAAAAAAATGCAGACAGAAAAAGTGCGGACAGAAAAAGTGCTGATAGAAAAAGTGCTGATAGAAAAAGTGCTGACAGAAAAAGTTCTGACAGACAAAAAATGCGGACAGAAAAAGTGCTGACGAAAAAAATGCGGACAGAATAAAGTGTGGACAGAAAAAAGTGCAGACAGAAAAAAGTGCGGACAGAAAAAAGTGCGGACGGACAAACAAAGCCGGCACAATAATTTTCCTCTACAGAAAACTAATAAAAAATAATAAAAAAAAGTATCGACCCAACGATCAGTTAGGGAAACTTTCAATAACAAAGAATGTTCTCTGGAATTTGTATTATGAAGTGAACCCCTGATTTTCGGATTATTAAAATAATCGATAATTCTAATTCGACCCTTTTTTTATTTCTTCCTCGTCAGAAGCCGGAATGGCCTTAGAATTTGCTAATTTTAAAATTTCTAATTATAAGTCAATTTTTTCTTTTAAATTAACCAGAAAATCTATTTACTCGCTTCTTTTAACTAGATTGTTTTCGAAAATATACTTGATTTAAATGTGTGGTTGTTTTCTTCTTCTTCTTCTTGAGGGTTAGTCAGTGGAAAGGTCTTTTTTTTTTTTTTTTTAGTTTTCTATTAAAGCATAAAACTATTGTGCCGCGTTTGTCTGTCAGTATGTATTTATTCTGTCCGCATATTTTCTGTCCGCACTTTTTCTATCCGCACTTTTTCTGTCCGCCCTCTTAAAAGCTACTGAGGCTAGAGGGCTGCAAATTGGTATGTTGATCATCCACCCTCCAATCACCAAGCATACAAAATTGCAGCCCTCTAGCCTTAGTAGTTTTTATTTTCCCGAAGGGAATTTATATAATCGTGATAAATGAATTGGAATCGATATAGAACGATGGCCAATGGTTTACCAACTGGGCCGCTGGTTAGGTTTCACGGGTTCGAGGCTCACACAGTATTATACATTTATCACGTTTTTAACTTGTTTTAGAATTTGTAATGGACTGGGATGGAACATATAATTTAGGACAAAGGCAACATTTGTAGCTGGGACATGATTCTATAGTCATTCACGGTGTGAAAGGGAAATTGAGAGTAGGAGGTTTGTAAATGTGTAATAGTATATATATATGTATATGTATATATAAATACATATATATATATATATATATATATATATATATATATATATATATATATATATATATATATATATATATATATATATATATATATATATATATATATATATATATATATATATATATATATACATATATATATATATATATATATGTATATATATATGTATATAATAAATATGCACATATGGGTCTACAAGGGCGCAGGAAAGTAAATATTGATACTTCCAAAAGAACGAAATTCACCTACCGGAGATTTTTAATGACTCCCCATAAAAAAAAAGATGGAAAACAATCCTCTACCAATTTCCGATACATCAGCAAACCATAACCTGAAACAAACCACTAACGAACCGCGAAGCTGTTGGGACAATTCAAACGCAACCACCCACCACTGCTCGCAATAAAACGCACCCACTAAACAAGACTCGAAATTCATGAAGAAGATTTTAAAAAACACGTCTTGTGGCGCCCCGCTGGGCATTAGGGGATCCTCCAATGGTTCCTAAAAACGACCGAAAACTTGGGCGAGGAACCGTCGGCGATGACGGAGTCTGGATATCGAAAACACGTCCCGTTATCGATATCTTTTGCTGTAGGATCTGAAACCTGCAATTGTTTTCGATCTTCTTCCGCGTAATGGCTGCGTGGGGGATGCATGGTGTTCATAAAGAATAATGAGAGCAGATAAGGCGAGAATGACGAGAATGGGGGAGAGTAGGGTGTTCCCTGAGGGAATATCCTGTCTGGGTATTTAAAGGGGTTCTTATTTTAAATTGGGACATTCTCATTTCAAGAGAATAAAAAATGGGAGATTTGAAGGGAATTTTAAAAGATGGGACATTTAAATGCAATTTTTCCAAGTGGGATATTTAAAAGGAATAAAAAAAATGGGACAGATAAAGGGAATTTTAAAAGATGGAACATTTAAAGGGATATTTGTAAAAAAAAATGGGACATTTAAAGAGGATTCAGAAATGGGGCATTTAAAGAAGATTTAGAAATGGGACATTTAAAGAGGATTTAGAAATGGGACATTTGAAAAGGATTTAGAAATAGGACATTTACAGGAAATTTTGAAAAAAGGTACTTCAAAGGGAAATTTTAAAAAATGGGACATGGAAAGTGAATTTAAAAATGGGACATTTAATGCGAATTTGAAAATGGGACATCTAAATGGAAGCTTTTTTTTTGAAACTGGACAGTCAAGGGAAATTTATAGAAAGGGATTTTTGAAGTGAAGTTAAAAAGGGACTTTTGAATATATTCTTTTTAAACACGACATTTAAATGGAATAAAAAAGGGACATTTAAATGGAATGAAAAAAAGGGACATTTAAATGGAACAAAAAGAGACATTTAAATGGAATTAAAAAGGGACATTTAAGTAGAATAAAAAAGAGACATTTAAATGAAATTTTAAAAAGTAGCATTTAAATGGAATTTTAAAAAGTGGACATTTAAACAGAATTTAAAAAATGGACATTTAAATGGAATTAAAAAAAGGACATTTAAAAGGAATTCAAAAAGGGATATTTAAATGGAATTTTTAAAAATGGGACATTTAAATGGAATTTAAAAAAGGTACCTTTAAATGGAAATAAAAAATAAACATTTCCTTTATTCAGAATAAGCAGTAAATCTGATTTTTATGATATAAAAAGAGAAATATACTTTTACTTATTTTTCTCTAGCGGGCCACTTTCAAAATCGAACAGGCCACTTTTGGCCCACGGGCATGAGATTGGACAGCCCTGATATAATGTAATGACCAGAATACTTATAAAATGGAAGAATGAAATAAGGAGAGGAAAATAAGTCTTATAAAACATTCTGACAACGAACAGAGTAAAAAAAAAAAAAAATCTAATAAAGATATCAATGATACGAACCTATATAACAAGAGAACAAGAACGTCGCCTAAACTATAAATCAATTAGATTTAGGCCTACAAAACTGAGTCCTCTGATTCAATTTTAAGAGAGATGGAAGGATTGAATATATTTATCTCGTATCAACCAGACAATTCTTTGAAGGGCCGCAAATGAGTTCTGAAAAGTCCTATTGATGGGATATAATAACCCTTTATGGACCCACAGCGACGAACGCTCTCTTGTTCCAGAAGAGCGAGTGAAAGACATCAACTAGGACGCTCACAACAGTTGAATATGTCACAAACACGCGTCGGGAACTTGCCGCAAACATGTCACGAACATATTGGAAACAAATCAACAACAGATATGTGTCTCAAACATGTTGGAAACAAGTCAACAACAGATATGTCTCAAACATGTTGGAAACAATCCAACAACAGATATGTGTCTCAAACATGTTGGAAACAAGTCAACAACAGATATGTGTCTCAAACATGTTAGGAACAAGTCAACAGCAGATATGTGTCACAGACATGTTGGAAACAAGTCAACGGCAGATATGTATCACAAACATGTTGGAAACAAGTCAGCAGCAGATATGTATCACAAACATGTTGGAAACAAGTCAGCAACAGATACATGTCACAAAAATGTTGGAAACATGTCAACAACAGATGTGTCACAAACATGTTGGAAACAAGTCAGTGACAGATACATGTCACAAACATGTTGTAAACAAGTCAACAACGGATATGTGTCACAAACAGGTTGACAACAACGTAACGGCAGTTATTGGAGAACGAATCTTCGGAAAAAGATCGGATAATCATCTGAAGCAATGTTTAGGGCTATCAATAAGTCGTTGACTTGTATTACACATGTTTGTGGTGTGTGCACAATAGGTTGCCACCATGTATTAATGGCACATTAGATTTTGATTTAGTTCCTTCTAATCCAGAGGGATCTTTTTAGTTGAATAAGTGATATCTTAATGAATTTCCTACGTTATGTCAATCTTTTTTTTTATCCTTCACACGTTTGTCTATTGCCATGATTTCAGTTTGAAATTAATAATAATAATAATAATAATAATAATAATAATAATAATAATAATAATAATAATAATAATAATAATAATATTCATTAACACCAAACCAGATTTTCGTCTACAATCTGAACTATCGAAACAATGAGTAAAGCTTTCGTTCCTAACCTTAGTAAATTACTGAACAATCCCCCAAGACCAGCTTCAGTCTGGAATTTAATCCCCAAACCATTGCAGACTTACAGGTCCTAATCTTCCCCGCAACCTTCCTCCTCCCCCCAGCCCAAAATAATTATGAGATTCCACTTTCCTCAGATTTAAGATCCACCCTTCTGTAAACCGGGCTATAATCTAGGCTGTTTGCTTAATTGGTGTAGTAACAGTTTAGGCAAATTTTTTTGTTGTTGTTCTTCAGGGGTGATGCTTGGGACTCTTGTTGTTGTTATTATTATTATTATTATTATTATTATTATTATTATTATTATTATTATTATTAGAATTCAGAAAAAATTTATATAAAAAAATGAAAATTTGAAATATATATCAAAAGCTTTATGCATGTGGAATTCCAATTTAATATATATATATATATATATATATATATATATATATATATATATATATATATATATATATATATATATATATATGCACACATACTTTCCCTACCAAAGAATTCTGAAAAAAACCTAACTGAAAGGCCAAACAGGACCATCACTTGGTAAGAAAAAATAAAGAGATTATTCATAATCAAAAATAAAAAAAAATGAAAATTTGAAATTCACGCAGATATAGCCCGATTGACTTTCAATCATACGGCCACCTGACACAGCCTTCCAAGAGAGGTCTGTTTCGTCTGTTAAGTCGTATGAATATGGAAAAAGGCTGCGAAGCTTTGCATGTGGAACTCTTAGGATCCGTGGGAGGGACTGAATAGTAGTGGACATGCATATGTAAACATCAGGGAAACCTGCCAA
>NC_089795.1:90626729-90644229 GCF_040412425.1 Macrobrachium rosenbergii | reverse complement strand
CCTCTCCTCTCTCTCTCTCTCTCTCTCTCTCTCTCTCTCTCCATATCTGTAAGATAAGGCAGCTAATTTCCGAAAAAAGGTAAAAAAAAAAGATAATTTTCCAATCATAGCGAGAGATATTAAAGAAATAAAATTAATAATATTGTAACGAGACATTGGCAACACGACACGTTGAATAACTGAAATAAGTCAAATATTATTTTATCAAACTGATATTATTATTATTATTATTATTATTATTATTATTATTATTATTATTATTATTATTATTATTATTATTATTATTATTATTATTCAGAGCACGAACCCTATTCATAGGGAACGAGCCTACGGGGGGCCATGGACATAAAACTTAGGCTTCAAAAGAATATTATTATGTTCAAGTTATTAAAAAAAATAAACTAAAAAATTAATAAATAAATAGATAAAAAACCAGATTCGTTTGTTTACCAAGCAATAGATAATGAAGAACAAGAAAAAGATAAATTTGTAAATGAATTATTAAAATACAAATTGAGTAAAATCTTGAAAATCAATAATATAATCTTACACAGAAATAATATTATTTGGAAGCTTGAATTTCAAGTCAATGGGCCCTTCTCAGCTTGTTCCAAGTGAATAGGGTTTATCTTTTAAATAATAATAATAATAATAATAATAATAATAATAATAATAATAATAATAATAATAATAATAATAATAAGAAGAAGAAGAAGAAGAAGAAGAAGAAGAAGAAGAAGAAACGGACACGGATACTATAAGAAATCACGATAAAATTTCTTTCTCAAAATGACTAACTTTTATCTCCAAAAGTTTTACGACCAAAAAATCTAATTTGTCTTAAAAAAAACAAAAAAACTGAACTACATAAAAAAGAGTAACAAAAAACTTTACAAACAGATTTATTTCACTTGAGAGGCATCAATAAAGTCCCAAATTGGTCGTTAAATTCGCCATTCTATTGAAGGACCTCCAACGCATTTTGATTGATGGGTGTCAGTAGTAGTCATTCCAGCGTTATATAGGAATGTCGACTTTGTTTCCAAGAGGCATTAAGGGTGGAAATAGATTCTTCCAGGATGTGAAGACGAGTTTTATAGTTTTTTTTTTATTTTTCGGCAGAAGCCTCTTCGATTTAGGGTCCATGAAATGTTAAAACTGTAGAAATTGTTACAATGGTTAAAACTGATAAAATGGTTAAAATGGCTAAAATTGTTAAAATCGTTAAAATTGTTAAAGTCGTTAAAATTGTTAAATTGGTTAAAATGGTTAAAATGGTTAGAATCGTTAAAATGGATAAAATGTTTGAAATTGTTAAAATTGTTAAACGCGTTGAATTGTTAGAATCGTTAAAAGAATTAAAATCGTTGAAATCGTTAAAATGGTTAAAATCATTAAAATTGTTAAAATCGTCAAAATAATTAAAATCGTGAAAATTATTAAACTATTAAAATCGTTAAATTTGTTAAAATCGTTAAAATATTTTAAATTTTAAATTCATTAGAATTGTTGAAATTGCAAAAAATTGTTAAAATCGTTAAAATTGTCAAATTCGTTAAAATCATTAGAATGTTTAAAATTGTTAAAAATCGTTAAAATCGTTAAGGTAGTTAAAATTGTTGAAATCATTAGAATTGTTAAAATTGTAAAAAATCAAAATCGTTAAAATGGTTAGAATTGTTAAAATGATTAAAATAGTTAAAATTGTTACAATCATTAGAATTGTTAAAATTGTTAAAAACATAGAATCGCTAAAATTGTTAAAATCATTAGAATTGTTAAATTGTTAGAATTGTTAAAATCATTAAAATTGTTAACATTGTTAAAAACTGTTAAAATGATTGAAATTACTCCTATTCTTCTCGAAAAACTGAATTACAAATTACAAGATTAAAAGCGTCTCATCTTCAGTACACTGAGATTACAAGTAGCTTTAAAACTCTAAAAGAGATTACCGACGGAAATTCAGTACAGAGATTACAGCATCCCACTTTCACTGAGGAGAGATTACCACAGTGAGATTACGGTTCGCAGTCATTGTCATAATCATATTTTTCATAAGTGGTCGATTTTGAAAAGAGTTTCATTCTTACACACACAGACATATACATACATATATACTTATTTCTCTCTCTCTCTCTCTCTCTCTCTCTCTCTCTCTCTCTCTCTCTCTCTCTTTGTCTACCCCTTTGTCACCCAACCCAGGAACTCTGATGTCCCGAGGTTATTTCTTAATTGGATTATGGCGGAAACAAGGAATTAAAAGGAGCGCAGCACGAAGCGGAACACTGTAAGCGAATAAAGAGACTGACGTGAAAAGGAGAGAGAGAGAGAGAGAGAGAGAGAGAGAGAGAGAGAGGGTTGGTAGAAAGTTCGTAACTCATGTTATAGCATCTCTGCATCTGGACTTTGGGTACTCTCTCTCTCTCTCTCTCTCTCTCTCTCTCTCTCTCTCTCTCTCTCTCTCTCTCTCTCTCTCTCTCTCTATCTATATATATATATATATATATATATATATATATATATATATATATATATATTCAAAATTCGTCTTCCTATCTATCTATCTACCCCTCTGCGTCTACCTACAGAAGGGCAGGCCTGTCCTAATGCATCAAATTCTCAATAACCTTCCGAAAAATTATTCACCTGGGCCATTATTGGCCACAGGTGCACTTATCCCAAATTATTTAGCCAGAAAAAAAAAAAATAAGCTGCCAGCTCAGTAGGCCTAAAAGAACACCTTACCTAGGCCTACCTATATAGGCTTATTATTCTGTTTATTGTAATTTTCTTCGTGCAGAGAATATTTTGTGGGAGAGAATGGTAATATAAAAGTTATTGTATCGTGTAATTAGTGGTTATGAATTTGAGATATTATGAAGGTGGATAATATTATATCTCTTTATTGCTTTTGATTGTTTAGGGGCTTGGCTAAATGTCTCTTGTAAATATATAATAATAATAATAATAATAATAATAATAATAATAATAATAATAATAATAATAATAATAATAATACCATGTAACATTATTTTTCCAGCAAATAGTTTTATATAGATCTTGAAACAATATATATATATATATATATATATATATATATATATATATATATATATATATATATATATATATATATATAAACTGCATGACATTAATTATATAAACAGAATATACAGCCATGAGGAAAGTGAAACTACAAGTACAGGAATCTCTCCTGTACTTGAAAGCATTTTGCTTAAAAAAAAACGCCATTAAGTGAAGACAAAAGATCTAGTACTATTGCTTAAAATTTTCGTGGCCATAAATTTTATATATACACATAAGCAAACGCTTTTTTTGCATTTGATAATTTCAAATACATCAGACTTAAGGTATATGTAGGTTTGGAAGAACCGGGTATCAAATAAGAAGACAGATTATACCGCCCTGAAATGGAAGACTGCAGTATCTGCAAAAATACAAAACTGAGAAAAATGGTAGATACTCCCTTGCCTTACTACTGATTTTGCAGAGACTGCAAATGTGACCCCCTAAATACTCGTGGAAAGCATCGAAGAATCATTCTGAAACTGCAGCAACTTGTGTATGAGTGTTTCACGAGCCCAATGGGTGGCATATCTCAATTTCGCAAATTTTGCAGACTCTGCAGTTTTCCATTTTAGGGCAGTACCGTCTCAATGTATGATGAATGCTTTTGGGTGGTCACAGCAATTGCTTCTTGCCACTCCCATCACACACGACGCCTTAAAAGCCTCAAAGGACGTCCATTGGAGATTGCCTTTTACAGCCTCGTAAACTCTTCTTCTTCTTCTTCTTCTTCTTCTTCTTCTTCTTCTTCTTCTTCTTCTTCTCTTTTACGGTGTACCGAATGAGTCTCTCGGAGAGTCTAGGAATTGAAGAAGCGATGATGAAATGTAGAGCGAATTGAGTTGACGGAATGGCTCTGAGGCCCGATAAGCAATGGATCTAGCGGATAACTTCAGTCTTCGGTTAATTCATTTTGGTTGCTGCTGGCTGGAGTAGATTCAGCTGGCCTTAGGCCTATAAGGGCAAGGCGTTAGAAGAAATGATAGGCCTATTGTGGACAGGCAAGAAACCAGCAAATTTTCGTAATATCTTTCTTGGATAATTTCAATGCTTGATTAATCAATTTTGGTTGATGTTGGTTTGAGCAGATTCAGCTGACCTTAGGCCTACAAGAGCAAGGCGTTCGAAGAAATGATAGGCCTATTGTGGACAGGTAAGGAACCATCTAATTTTGTAACGTCTTTCTTGGATAATTTTGGTGTTTGCTTAATCAGGTCTGGTTGCTATTGATTGGAGGGCATTTAGCTGCCTCTAGGCCTACAAGGGCAAGGTATTCAGGAAAATGATAGGCCTATAATTGCGGACAGGTAAGGAACCACCTAATTTTCGTAATATCCTTGAGAAAGAAAGCACCCAGTCAAAGCCAGTCACAGGTGCGCTAATTCTACCCAAACTAGTTCCTCACTAGTACTAACAGGTACTGTAATACCACACTAACGAAAGCCTCTAACAATCTATCTTCTTTTTTTAGGCCTATGGCATAAGCCTACCCTTGGTAACTTTATTTCACTTACGCTTCGAGGCGTAAGTTGTAATAAGGTAAATCTTTCTCCTCAGCCTCCAGAAGGTACAAAGGAAGGTAAGAAGACTTAGGAAAGTAACTGGTTGGAGGAGTTAAATTATTTCACACGACCTGAATCTTGATGACTTTGGGATTTAACTAATCATTTTTTGGTCGTTATATTTCAGGACCGGAAGCTTGTCAGAATCTTTGGAATTGTTTGTATGAAGTCTAGTTATTATGAGATGTTTCTACAACAACAACAACAACAATAATAATAATAATAATAACAATAATAATAATAATAATAATAATAATAATAATAATAATAATAATAATAATAATAAAGAATTATCATAACAACGTACTTAAAATTGTAGCTTAAAATATAGACTTTTACTTGATTTGTAACTGAAATAATAATAATAATAATAATAATAATAATAATAATAATAATAATAATAATAATAATAATAATAATAATAATAATAAATAATAATAATAATAATAATAATAATAATAATAATAATAATAATAATATCTCGGAAGAAGACCCTATCTCAAACTTCATTGAATAATAATAATAATAATAATAATAATAATAATAATAATAATAATAATAATAATAATAATAATAATAATATTCTTCAGTAGAGAGAAACCTCTTCTCTTCTCATCTCACTTTTCATTCTACTTCAGTGAGAGAGAGAGAGAGAGAGAGAGAGAGAGAGAGAGAGAGAGAGAGAGAGAGGAATAAACTGACTCAAGGGGTCTATAACGCGTAATGTAATGCCGGGATGATTAATGGGATATGTATTTATAATCAATTGCTTGACATATCCATAAATCATCTCTATTTGAACAGGTTAATATTGCACCTGTTATTATTATTATTATTATTATTATTATTATTATTATTATTATTGCCGTTGTTGCGTTTTTTGTTGATGTATTTTTATTGTTGTTTCAGGAACAATTGAAGGAAAATTGTATTTTACAGCACAATTATTATTAATAATTATATTATTACTATCATTATTATTATTATCATTATTATTATTATTACTGTTCAGTAAAGTTTGTTTGAGAGAGGGTCTTCCTTTAAGAAATTATTATTATTATTATTATTATTATTATTATTATTATTATTATTATTATTATTATTATTATTACTATTTTTATTATTATAATGTGAAAAGTTGTGAAATGGAACTGAGAAAATAAAGAATAAAAGTCGATAATTAAAAAAATAATAAATACACATGCAATTACAAGTATATATATATATATATATATATATATATATATATATATATATATATATATATATGTATGTATATACTATACATATGTGTGCGTGTGTGTCTGCACCAAAATAAACAAACTGTCCCTTGCAACATGCAACATATACACTCCGGTAACCTCTGCAATTACTCTGCCGCTCCCATCCACACGATGGACTCGACTCCCCTGAGGATGGCCGCCGAAGATTGCCTTTTACAGCCTAGTAAAATCCTTTCTCCCCTTCGGAGGCGCCCCTGGATGAAGACCCGGAGGAGAGAGAGAGAGAGAGAGAGAGAGAGAGAGAGAGAGAGAGAGAGAGAGAAAGTATACACCCCTCTTAAAATTATGATTTTTCCGGGGATAAAAATAGCAAGCGTCCACCTACCTGTCCGGTTTAGGCCTAAAACTTAAGCCTGCAAAGTAATTAAAAGAAACCGCCTTATAGTTTAGGCGGTGCTGGAATTGCCACTTTGCTTAGGGAGGCGGAGAGGATTAGATGACCCAAATAATCTGGGAGTGTTTACCCTCTATGGGCAGTTCTACAGATTATTTGAGGAATTCTACAAATTATTTAGAGTGGGTGATTATATCTCCAGGTTACTCAAGGGTGAGTGATTATTGTGTTCTTAGCTTTTAGGCATAGTGTGTTCTGTAATTTTTGTTTAATAATAATAATAATAATAATAATAATAATAATAATAATAATAATAATAATAATAATAATAATAATAATAATAATAATAGTAGTAGTTTTGTTGAATAGAATGGCTGCATTTTGCGAATTGATTTTAAACTGATTTTTCTCAGTTCTTCTAATAATTCGCTTTTCCTGCACATCAATATTATCAATAAGTAATCAAATAATAATAATAAATAATAATAATAATAATAATAATAATAATCTAATATGTATAATAATAATAATAATAATAATAATAATAATAATAGTGAATCTATATATATATATATATATATATATATATATATATATATATATATATATATATATATATATATATATATATATATATATATATACATAAATATAAACATAAATATATATTCCTAGGCAGTCTTCAGGACAGCAGGTAATGACGTAGGCTATGCTTTTTTAATGTTCGCTGGAATCTGTGTGCTGCCTTCACATTTGTTTACATTTTTCTTTAAAGGGGAAGACAGACGTGATATCCTGACTCAGTTTGAGAAGAAGATATAGAAAAACAAGTAAGAAATGCGCCGAAGTTTCTTCGGCGCAGTCGAGTTTTCTGTACATCGTGTATAATCAAGGCCACCGAAAATAGATCTATCTTTCGGTAGTCTCGGTATGAAGCTGTTTGAAACTTTAACCACGGCTCGGTGGAGGCCTATCCTATATCGTTGCCAAAAGCACGATTATGAATAACTTTAACCTTAAATAAAATAAAAACTACTGAGGCTAGAGGGCTGCAATTTTGTATGTTTGATGATGGGAGGGTGGATGATCAACATACCAGTTTGCAGCCCTCTAACCTCAGTAGTTTTTATTCTATTCATGGTTAAAGTTAGACATAATCGTGCTTCTAGCAACGACATAGGATAGGCCACCATCTGGCCGTGGTTAAAGTTTCATGGGCCGCTGTTCATACAGCATTATACCGAAACCACCAAAAGATAGATCTATTTTCGGTGGCCTTGATTATACGTTGTAGCGGCTGTACAGAAAACTCGATTCTTTACTCGTTTTATATTTACCGAACACCCGCTGTAACAACAAGAGAGTCACGATTACCACCGAATATAATAGATAAAAAGATAAAATAAAGAAAAAAAGAAAGAGAAGAAGAATTGTCTTTATGCTGAGGCTTCCTGACGCTTTAGAAAGTTTTTCAATTCCAGAGAAAGCTACGTAAGGTGCTTTCTCTCCCTCTTACAGCCAAAACTTGGCTTTCACATTTACGAAAGCTCACTTGGGGAGACGAGATCGCTCTCAGACAGATCAAGTTTCTGGGAAGTTTTTATTATGAAGTTGAGAGTTTATTAGAAGGCGAAGTGATATTGCCAAGATATTAGTTTTGCAGATTGGTGCTTTGAGCTTGTATGTATATATATATATATATATATATATATATATATATATATATATATATATATATATATATATATATATATATATATATATATATATATATATATATATATATATATATATATATATATATATATATATATATATATATATATATATATATATATATATATATATATATATATATATGAAATTTTATCACTTGATGGTTCAATGGTTAACGTCCACTGGAGTCGCTGAATAGGTTTTCGTGTCACGGGTTCGTGTCCCGACGATTCCAATTCATTTATCACTTATATAAATTCCCCTTCGGCGACAATTCTCAATGGTACCAAGACTTTCAACTCTTATTTCAAAGTCATCTTCAGTGCCCTGAAGATGACTTTGGAATAAAAGTTGAAAGTCTTGGTACCATTACCTTTTATTTTCACGTGAGGACTTATTATATATATATATATATATATATATATATATATATATATATATATATATATATATATATATATATATATATATATATATATATATATATATATATATATATATATATATATATATATATCACTTAGTTCCAGTTTGTTATCCAGTTAATACAAACTCCCTCTACCCACCATCTCAAGCACTGGATGGCTGGCAGTACCCCAGGGCTTGGCTTTGGAGCCGAATTTCCATTGACAGATCAATCGACCAATAAAATACGCGAAGGGTAATCCTCACTACTTCCTAGACGCCGCGAAAAACAAAAGAGGTCTTTAGCATTGCGGAAAGTGAAGTAATGGCTGTCATTAGAGATCGCGGGATTGCGAAGAAGTTTTCCCACCTTTTCCATTCGAAGATGGAGACCATCGCTTAACTTCACAGACAAGAGGAAGGACTATTGATCTGGTGATGGAGAGAGAGAGAGAGAGAGAGAGAGAGAGAGAGAGAGAGAGAGAGAGAGAGAGAGAGGCCATTAGACTCGGAATGGCTGGTAATTCTGGCCAGCTCAGAAGTAGCAACAATGTCATTAGAGAAGGAATACCGTCGATTTTTGGTTTTCTGTAGAAGAAAACTATTGTGCCCCAAAACGACAGCATTATTTAATATATCTAGAAGGAGAAGAAAGAGAAAATAAAGAGGAGGAAAGGCAAAGAAAGAGGGAATAAAGAGGAATGAATGAGGAAAAAAGAGGAAAGTGGAAAGAACGAGGAAATAGAGAGGAAAAAAGGGGGGAAAGAGAGGAAAAAAGAGGAGAGGAAGAGGAAAGAAAGAGGAAATAAAAAGGAAAAAGAGGTTAACAGCAGAAAGAAAAAAAGAGGGAAAAGAGGAAAGAAAGAGGAAAGAAAAGGGAAACGAGGTTAATAGCAGGAGTAAGAGGAAAGAAAGAGGAAAGAAAAAGGAAAAAATAGGTTAATAGCAAGAGGAAACAAGAGGAAAAAGGGGAATGAAAGTGAGAAGAAAAAAGAGGAAAAAGAGGAAAAAATAGGAAAAAGAACAGGAATGAAAGTGAAAGAAAAAAAGAGGAAAAAAAAAAGGGAAAAAGGAAAGAAAGAAAAAAGAGAAAAGAGGAAAAGAGGAAAAAAGAGGAAGAAAGAGGAAAAGAAGAGGAAAGAAAAAGGAACGTACAAACATGATAAGAGGAGAAATATACAGGGCCCTAATTAGGCTTAAAGTACTGTGGTATGTTGGGGGGGGGGCGGGGGAGAGAGAGAGAGAGACTGTGAAGATATATCATGTTAAGTAGGTAAACGACCTCTTTAATGAGACACTAGAGTTTCCTTATTTAACTATGAATACACACACACACACACACACACACACACACATATATATATATATATATATATATATATATATATATATATATATATATATATATATATATATATACATATATATATAAACCAGCAAACAAATTCAAGTAACTTATTTTCAAATATAATAAAATCAAGAATTTAATGGTGTCGATTACTCCTTAGAGAAATAACAAAAAAAAATAATGAATATTTTCTAACCTCGTGTTCATTGAATAGCTTTCACGTTTGACAAAAATAAAATGTTAAGCCTTTAATAGGAACACAAGATTAGAGACAGACATCTACATTAGTCTCCATATTTCATCCTGGCGATTAAGGTGGGATTTTGCTTTCATGTTAAATCTCTGCATTTGCATATTAAGAGCTGCACTTTGAAAATGTTATACTCGATTACTTTTTTTTTGACCCGGAAGCGTTTTCCCGAGGTGTAACCGAGTATCGGGACCTTTCCCTGTAAAAAGCGGGACGCCATATCTTAAAAACCAACCATAGAATTTTCTTGAGAATAATCTCGTTATGTTTCCCACGCCCAAATTAAGGTAGAGGTACTTGTTTAATCTAACCTAACCTAACCTAACATGGCAAAAACCTGCAAACCTAATACTGTACATCTCAGCAATCTGGCGGAAAAAA
Source organism: Macrobrachium rosenbergii (assembly GCF_040412425.1). Taxonomy (NCBI): domain Eukaryota; kingdom Metazoa; phylum Arthropoda; class Malacostraca; order Decapoda; family Palaemonidae; genus Macrobrachium; species Macrobrachium rosenbergii. Next base: position 90,633,860 of record NC_089795.1, on the reverse strand, counting down.
CCTGAACTGTTGTTACAAACAGATTGACGAGTGTCCTTGAATGATTAGCTGGCTTATCAACATTAAACATTCAACTAGTATGGTGGTTAGTGTCGTGGCATGCCACTCAGATGCCACGGCTTCGCGTCTCCCCCAGGCCGATGAAAAATCACTGGCTCTGTGTATCATGATCAGTTCCTGCTGCAGTGTGGGGTCTGCTGCAGTGGGAGGTTGAAACCAACATTCTTTGGAAGCTTAAAGAATTTCAGGTCAATGACCCCTTTAGTGTGTTTGTTCCGTGCGAATAGGTTTCATCTACTGAAATAATAATAATAATAATAATAATAATAATAAATAATAATAATAATAATAACAAAAACGTCAGTTCTGGAGATATCAAAAGTGCTTGATAAGCTCTTAAGAGGTTCATGATTGAAGAGGTTAAATCTAGGATCGTAGCAGGTAGGGAATTTAGTGCTCTATGGCAAAGTTTCCTGGGTTTTAAGGCAATTCACTAACGCTGCTATAAAAATTATTTTAATTTTTCCCACCCTAAAACTTTAAATGAGCCCCATTCTCAGTTATGATGTCATTACCATAATCATAATTCCTTTCCTGAGACAATGAGAACTGCCTTCCCCTGAGAGCACTATAGAAGGGAAGTTTTTACCCTGGAAGGTAAGGGCTGGCTAAATATAGGCTGAGCATCTCTGTAGTGATAAATGTTCGGATTTGTGTCCTTTTTGAGTACTTTAAAATATTTATTTTGCTTATTGAAGTTGAAGCCTTTTTTGAAGCTTGATGTGTGGTTTGTCTTTTGGGTCTAGCTCTCAGGATTGAGTAATTTGCTATTTTTGAAGCTATTGAAGTTGAAGCCTTTTTTGAAGCTTGATGTGTGTTTTGTCTTTTGGGTCTACCTCTCAGGATTGAGAAATTTGATATTTTTGAAGCTATTGAAGTTGAAGCCTTTTTTGAAGCTTGATGTGTGCTTGGGCTTTTGGGGCTACCTCTCAGGAACGTTAGGCAACCGTGAAAAGACAGAAGACAGGACCTTAGGGAGATTACATATATTAAATGGAGGTATATTCACTGGGTGCCTAGGCTGAAATAGGGCAGAGTATAGTGCTGCTAGGGGTAGGGAGCTGGGAAGAAGTTAGGGTCATTGTCTAAATGACAATGGGTTATGTTGAAGCCGAGCCAATGGAGTGAGTCGATTCCGTTGGTTTGCCAGAGTACTGAGGTCCACGCCAGGTCCTACGTACTCCCATTCACTCCTTACCCCACTTGACACCAGCCTTAGGGCTATGTCTCATGCTGGCATAAGACCACCTAACCTAAAATAACCAATCACCAATGGAGTGAGTGAATGAGTAAACCAAGGGTGCATCCACACTGCAGTGAAGCATGTTTCAACACATGTCGGCAACTTATGGCACACATATCACACACAGGTTGGTTACAAGTTACTGGTATAGCTAGCTATTGCTTTACATGATTATCCAGCAGACCAAGGATTCATTTCCCACATACAAAAATTGACTTGTTTTCAATCTGTCTGTGATATGTATGAGATAAGTAGCTAATGTTTGTTTGGCTGGTCAGCTGGTATAGTGGTTAGTGTCGTGGCATGCCACTCAGTTGTCGCGTGTTCGCATCTTGCCCAGGGCGATGAAAAATCACTGGCTCTGTATCATGATCAGTTATTGCTGCAGTGTGGGGTCTGCAATGAGAGGTTGGAACCAACATTCTTTGGAAGCTTGAATTTCAAGTCAATGGCCCCTTTTGGTGAGCTTGTTCCATCTGAATAGGTTTCATCTACTGAAATAATAATAATAATAATAATAATAATAATAATAATAATAATCCAGTGCTTCATATGGGTATCTAGTACAGAACCAGTGCTTCATACTGTCGTTGACTTGTTTCCAACACTGTTTGAACAAGGATAAGTTCATTCTGAACATATTGTCGTTGACTTGTTTTCAAACTGTTTGTGACATGTACGGGATAAGTAACGGACATAAACTGAACAAGAACAAGTTGACTTGTTTTCAAATACTGTCGATATTGAACAAGGACTTGTTTTCAAACTGTTTGTGACATGTACGGGATAAGTAACCGATATAAACTGAACAAGGACATACTGTCGTTGACTTGTTTTCAAACTGTTTGTGACATGTACGGGATAAGTAACCGACACGTGTTAGTGACATGCTTTTCACTAATGTATCCACACCCTAACGCAGTTTTTAGACCTTCATTAAAATGATTCATACTCATTATTAAAATGTTTTTCCTTGTTTTTAAATGAACCCTTCCATCCTCTTTGCGACGAGTGACAACAGATTATCTCATTTTAAACCATTACAGGAACGAAGTTATCTTTTTGTGCCAAAGCTCTTATCTTATCTTATCTTATTCAGTCTATATTCTTCCTCGCTTGCATTGCAAAAGCACCAATAGAAAACCACCTTCATACAGCAATCAGAGAAACCCTGATATTTTCAGGTACAATACGTGTTATTTCTGTGCATCACCAGCGCATATTCACCTCAATATACTTCCTCGCGTTGCAGAATTTTTTGTCAGTTTAGCCACTCAGGAAAATAATCCATTTTTACCTCCTCGAATTATTGTTCATGCTACCCACACTGGGCAAGCAATGATTAATGCATCTTATCATGAATATTGCCTTGGTAATCAATCACAACATTAGTCTGGTCTCACCGATAAGCCTGTTCGCTTTAACGATGCTTGCTTGCGTGTAATCTTGAAGGAGAGAGAGAGAGAGAGAGAGAGAGAGAGAGAGAGAGAGAGAGAGAGAGAGAGCTTGTGTGTCCTTTCTCCACGTTCTTTGAGTGGTTTATTTATGTCTATTGCATTTTTCCTTATGCTTTTAGTTTTCCGTGATAGTTTTCCGTAAAAGAAAACTATTGTGCCGGCTTTGTCTGTCCGTCCGTACTTTATTCTGTCCGCACTTTTTTCAGTCCGCACTATTTCTGTCCACCCTCAGATCTTAAAAACTGCTGAGTCTAGAGGGCTGCAAATTGGTATGTTGATCATCCACCCTCCACTCATCAAACATACCAAATTGCAGCCCTCTACCCTAAGTAGTTTTTATCTCATTGAAGGTTAAAGTTAGCCATAATCGTGCTTCTGGCAACGATATAGGATAGGCCACCACCGGGGCGTAGCTAAAGTTTCAAGGGCCGCGGCTCATACAGCATTATACCAAGACCACCGAAAGATAGATCTATTTTCGGTGGCCTTGATTATACGCTGCAGCGGCTGTAGAGAAAACTGGATTGCATCGAAGAAACTTCTATGTTCAAAAGATGAACTCACTGATGTCTTATTAGAATGCGTCCAAACTACAGTCAAACATGTTATAAACACATCGCCAACTTATCTCATACATATCTCGAACAGGTTCAGAACAAATCAGTGGGGAATGGATTTTTGTCCAGCACATTTTCATATCATCTGAATATAGTGAACTCGTTAAAATAATGTTTTAGTTCTCTATTCACTAGTTGTTTGAAACAGGTAATACGGATGGTATATCAAATGAAAGACCAAGATAATTACAATACAAGTTATTATCTTTTTCAATAAAAAAACGGAGAGAATAATTAAAACAATAATTTTTTTCTATTTCATAGTTTTGGATTTTGAATATCTGAGATTTTCATTTCAAAATGAAACAATTAAAACCGCACCGAAATGATAATCAAGAAAATGATCTATCTTTCGGTGGTCTCGGTATAATGCTGTATGAGCCGCGGCCCATGAAACTTTAACCATGGCCCGGTGGTGGCCTGGCCTTATATCGCTGCCAGACGCACGATTATGGCTAAATTTAACCTTAGATAAAATAAAAACTACTGAGGCTAGAAGGCTGCAATTTGGTATGTTTGATGATTGGAGGGTGGATGATCAACACACCAATTTACAGCCTTCTAGCCTCAGTAGTTTTTAAGATCTGAGGATGGACAGAAAAAGTGCGGACGGACAGACAAAGCCGGCACAATAGTTTTCTTTTACAGAAAACTAAAAGTACTGCAATCCACAACAAAATAAAAAATACATAAACCCAGAAATAAACCTAAAATTCTCCTGACAGGCCAGATGCCCCACAGGGGCATTGTGGGTAATTCGATGGCCCAAATCCTATCATACCTTGTTAAACCAGGTCTATAGGGCTAATAGAATCTGTCAAATGAAAAGTAAACACGACGAACGCATTCTCTGAAGGAAAGGGGAACATGTCTTTCCAGCAATTTGCCTAAGGACCTGACATTGGTGTTCGAAGGTATACAAGCTGGTTCCTAATTGGTTGTCTAGCTCTCTCTCTCTCTCTCTCTCTCTCTCTCTCTCTCATCCTAGTCTTTATCTCTTTATCCTTCTTTCATAATGTGATGTGGGGTTTTTTCCTTAATGTGGTTTTGAATTATTAGGTTTTAAGATTGTTACAATGTCTTGCTAAGAAAAACAATCTGTTTCCTAGAGATGATTTAGAAGTTATGCTAAAAACATCGTCCTTGGGACAATTTTCGTGGAGGATTGTAATATAGATTGTAATATAGGTCAGTTATATATTCTTGTTAGAGAAGTGGGCCTTCACGACACAGTCTAAATCATATTCATATGCACTATGTATGTACAGTATGTGTGTATAGTATATATGTATATATGATTATATATATAATACATATATATATATATATATATATATATATATATATATATATATATATATAATATATATATATATATATATATATATATATATATATTTATTATATATATATACTATGTGAAACTCGTTTTTAAATTTGTTTTCATTTAGCTTCTTATTTAATCTTATTACGGTTTCAGTAACCTAAATGTTGTGACGTCAGTTGTAGTAACCATAAACCAACCAATCAAATCCTGAAATAAAAAACAATTTCATTAAATGATTTTTTCAGTCCTTGTGGAAAAATGTTTTCCTTGATTTTGAGACTTTAGCCCAACTGTGCACTTTAGGCGTCGATTACCTTGTTATTGGCCCGTAACAGCGCAGTAGGCAATTCGTTTCAGCTATTTTGCTGCGCAGTTAAGTAAGAATTACCTTCTAACAAGTACAAAAATGCGCCGAACGGCGCAATGGAATTTTCTGTACATCGTATAATCAAGGCCACCGAAAACAGATCTATCTTTCGGTGGTCTCGGTATAACGCTGCATTGGCCGCGACCCATGAACCTTTAACCACGGCTCAGTGGTGGCATAGCCTATATCGTTGCCAGAAGCAGGATTATGGCTAATTTTAACCTTAAATAAAATCAAAACTACTGAGGCTAGAGGGCTGTAATTTAGTATGTTTGATGATTGGAGGGTGGATGATCAACACGGCAATTTACAACCCTCTAACCTCAGTAGTTTTTAAGGTCTGAGGGCGGACAGAAAAAGTGCGGACGGACAGACAAAACCGGCACAATAGTTTTCTTTTATAAAAAACTAGAAGGTCGATAGATAAATAAACCTCTGCGTATAAGGAGATCATATCTCTCTAGGGATTTACTTAATGAATTGATGAACGAGACATACTGGAAAATGGACTTTATGTACTAAGAGTTTAACACTTGCGTGGCGCACAATAACGAGAGTTTGTGGCGTGACAGGGATTCATATATCAATTAATTAAAGAGCTGAGTAGGTTTCCAGGCTATCAGATATTTTATTTAGTATCCTGCTCTACACAAAGGTCGCTGAGGACTTTATAATGTTTTGCTTGCTTTTGAATAATATTGCATGAGAAATTGCAAATATTCGGCTTTTATTTGTTTCATGTTGACAAATGATGATTAATATTTCAAGTTGAAAAATGATACACATTAAGAAAATTTTCATATTTATATATATATATATATAAATATATATATACATTAATATAAATATTTATATATATATATATATATATATATATATATATATATATATATATATATATATATATATATATATATATATATATATATATATATATATATATATATATATATATATATATATATACATATACATATACACATATACACGCATGCTTTGCATTATTAATTATAACCCATTGTGCATGTGTATGTTTCTCTGGGTGAATCAACACTACAACAAAACATGTTTTAGACACATCAGCAACTTATTGCACACACATCACAAAAATGTTACAAGCAAGTCAACAACTTGTTTGTAGTCCTAATCAGTGCTTCGTGCGATTATCCAGCGTAGGCCAGATTTGTTCCCTACTAATGGTCGGTGATTTGTTTTCAACTTCTTTGTGAAATGTATGTGATAAGTTGACAACATTGGCTGTAATAAGATTTGATCTCCACTAATGGTCGTTGACTTATTTCCATCCTTTTTGTGATATTCTTGAGATAAATTGAGACATGTTTATAATAAGATTTGTTCTCTAATAGTGGTCGTTGACTTATTTTCAACCAGTTTGTGACAGGTATGTGACATGTATGCAACAAGTTCCCGACATGTGTGTGACATGTATGCAACAAGTTTCCGACATGTGTGTGACATGTATGCAACAAGTTTCCGACATGTGTGTGACATGTATGCAACAAGTTTCCGACATGTGTGTGACATGTATGCAACAAGTTTCCGACATGTTTATGACATGTGTATAACATTTACTTACGAAATTTTCATAATATTTGCGAAAAAAAGCAGACGAAAATGGTTTCATGAGAATCAAGATGCAAAAGAGATAATAAAATCAGCGGCAAAATAACTTATGAAGACAGCTCCACCGTTTGCAGCCCCAACGTCCCTCCATAAACTCCATTTATGTTAAGCTTTCGTCAGAGACGCGGCCGAGGGAAAACGGTTGTCCTCGGCTCTCTCGGGCGGGCCTCGTGTGATTGCCTGCCAGGCGAGGCAATCGCCGAGATTGCCAAAATATGCCGCGTGGAAGTTTGCCGGTTGTAAAGCTTTTTAGTCTCCGGCGTTCAGAAAGAAGTGGGTTTCATATTCACATACGTATTTCTGAGGATGTTAAGGGGGAAATAGTGGCTAGGACGCCTGTTTTACTAGCAAGAGGGACCGGGAATATTTGTGTAAGGATCCGTCGTGATTCTATCGGATTTAGCAGCGATTCAGGT
>NC_089795.1:90594229-90621729 GCF_040412425.1 Macrobrachium rosenbergii | reverse complement strand
GCAGTTCTGAAGGTGAAGAGGAGAAGACGTGACGTGGATAAGAAGAACTTCAAAAAGAGGAATGGGGAGGCAGATAAGAGGACCTGGATGGTCGTTGAGTTTAGAAAACGACGGAGAAGGAGGTTTTACACGCAGGAGGCGCTGCAGAAGGAATTAGTCAAGGGAATGAGAGGTAGAAAATGACAGATAAGGTTAGTACAGGAATACCAGAGACAGGGAACTTCCTGTAGGAGTGGCGTGAGAAGATTTAAGATTTACGACCCTCCTGAAGGTGGAGATGAGGTCCTCTTTAAGGACGTCCTTATTGCACGGAGAAGACGCAATAGAAAAGGCAGGAAAATATGAAAATGTAAAAAATGACTGAACTTCATGGCTGGGTCTTCATACATCCATGCATTATATGTATGTATATATGTATGTATACATGTATGTATATATATATATATATATATATATATATATATATATATATATATATATATATATATATATATATATATATATATATATATATATATATATATATATATATATATATATATATATATATATATATATATATATATATAATATGTTTGTATATACATCAACCCAGCTATGAAGTTCGATAATTTTCCACATTTTCAAATTTTCCTGGAGCCTTTTGTATCTCTTCTCCTCCATACAAGAAAGACATCCTTAAAGAGGACAATCTCCACCTTCAGGAGGGCCTTAATTCTTAAATCTTCTCACGCCACTCCTACAGGAGGTTCCTCGTTGGTTATCAACATTTCCACTTCTTCAATAATTTCCCTGTTTCTGGTATTCCTGTACTTACCTAATCTATCATTTCCTACCTCTCATTCCCTCACTAATTCCTTCTGCAGCGCCTCCTGCGTGCAAAACCTCCTTCTTCATCGTTTTCTAAGCTCAACGACCGTCCAGGTCCTCTTATCTGCCTCCCCAATTCCTCTTGTTAAGTTCCTCTTACCCTCGTCACGCCTTCTCCTCTTCACAGCCACCTTCAGAACTGCTCTCTCTCAATTATGCCTTCCCTTTCCTGCTCCACCTGTCTCCTCTTCCCCCTTCTCGTCCCTTTGAAGAAGAGAATCGAGCCGAGGGGAGGAGAGTCGTCTGGGCCATGAATATTTCAGAATTCGTCGGACGCCACCGGGACGAATTTCCCCTTCCGCGACGAGAGGCAGAGGTTTTCTTCGACGAGACCGCTAATTATGACTTACACATTTGGTAATGGCTGGTTACGTGCGTTCGAGAGAGAGAGAGAGAGAGAGAGAGAGAGAGAGAGAGAGAGAGAGAGAGAGAGAGAGAGAGAGAGAGAGAGAATGCTGGGGAGGAGGTATTTTAGTGTGCAAGGTAATGTTTTATTCTGAATCCATAAAAAAGGATTATCTCTGAGGTAATAATAATAATAATAATAATAATAATAATAATAATAATAATAATAATAATAATAATAATAATAATATTTTTAACTGAATATTTTGTATCATAATATAAATAAAATATTTTGTCTTATTCTGAACCCATCAAAAATGATTATCTCTGAGGTAATAATAATAATAATAATAATAATAATAATAATAATAATAATAATAATAATAATAATAATAATAATAATAATAATAATAATCAATATAAATTTTTCATCATAATGAATAAAGTATTTTGAGATTTGATTCTACTGAATAAAATTTTTAAAATGAAATTATACCAAATATCAAGAAATGAAAATTATGATATATAAAATTATAAAAAAGCATTTTTATAATTTTATATATCATAAATTTCAAGTCTTGATATTTGGTGTAATTTCTTTTAACAGAATTTTATTCAGTAGAATCAAATCTCAAAAATAATAATAATAATAATAATAATAATAATAATAATAATAATAATAATAATAATAATAATAATAATAATAATAATAATATTTATTATGAAGTATAAAATCTTTCTCTATGATAATCTTTGTATATTGGTAAATATATTTTAAAGAATGCGATTGGTCTTCATAGCTTTCAGTAATAATAATAATTATAATAATAATATTGAGAATAAAATAGGACATTTTCTTTTCAAATATTGGTATATTGCTTGAAATATAATATACCAAGATCTGCACACAAGAAAATGATCTTATTTTATTCCCATCTTATAGTCTTTAATAATAATAATAATAATAATAATAATAATAATAATAATAATAATAATAATAATAATAATAATGTAAGTAGAGACTGTTCATGAGGATATGATAAACAATATATCAACCATTAATGTCAAAATAAAAAAAGATAAACTGAGAATTGTTTCATCTCTCTTAAAATTGTACTAATTACCTGGAAATAATAATAATAATAATAATAATAATAATAATAATAATAATAATAATAATAATAATAATAATAATAATAATAATAATAATAATAATCATCATCATATTTTAACTATATATTTTGTATCATAATAAATAAAATATCTTATTTTATTCTGAACCCATAAAAATTAATATCTCCGAGGTAATAATAATAATAATAATAATAATAATAATAATAATAATTATAATAATAATAATAATAATAATAATAATAATAATAATAATAATAATAATAATAATAATAATAATATTTTTTAACTCTAAATTTTGTATCATAATAAATAAAATTTTTGAGATTTGATTCTACTGAATAAAATTTTTAAATGAAATTATACCAAATATAATGAAAATTATGATATATAGAATTATAAAAAAGCATTTTATAATTTTATATATCATAAATTTCAAGTCTTGATTTTTATTCAGTAGAATCAAATCTCAAAAAAATAATAATAATAATAATAATAATAATAATAATAATAATAATAATAATAATAATAATAATAATTATTATGAAGTATAAAATCTTTCTCTATGATAATCTTTGTATATTGGTAAATATACAAAATACAGGCAATTACACAAACTGTCTTATTGTATCCTGATATTTCAAAGAATGCGATTGATCTTCATAGCTTTCAATAATAATAATAATAAATAATAATAATAATAATAATAATAATAATAATAATAATAATAATAATAATATCGAGAATAAAATAGGACCTTTTCTTTTTAAAATATTGGTATATTGCTTGAAATATATTATACCAAGATCTGCACACAAGAAAATGATCTTATTTTATTCCCATCTTATAGTCTTTAATAATAATAATAATAATAATAATAATAATAATAATAATAATAATAATAATAATAATAATAATAATAATAATAATAATAATAATGTAAGTAAAAACTGTTCATGAAGATGTGATAAATAATGTATCACTCATTAATGATGGAATAAAAAAAATAGATTTACTCCTCAATCCTTCTCAAAATTGTACTAATTAACATGAAATAATAATAATAATAATAATAATATAATAATAATAATAATAATAATAATAATAATAATAATAATAATAATAATAATTTATATGTAAATGTATTCAACAAGAAGAATCTTTTCTTGATGTGAAAAATAATATATCAACTTATTCATTAATACTAAAATAAAAAAAATATTTATATAAGGACAGCAATTAGACCATCTCTCATTATCACCTCACCTGAGTGTAGAACAATGTCACCTGTATATATATAACGACTCAGTTACCTAAGACAACTAACTACATAAGACAATTCTGGCCCCAATTTTAAAGAGGTCATTTATCTCTTCCCACACACTCTCTCTCTCTCTCTCTCTCTCTCTCTCTCTCTCTCTCTCTCTCTCTCTCTCTCTCTCTCACTATTCTTTGGACCTCATTAACATGCTAGACTGCTTTAGCACCCTAATTAGGGTCCAAAGAAGCCCTGTTGTAGATTTCTGTGTTCCACTGTGTATGTTTATTTTATTTTTGTTTTTATAAGACCAGTGCTCACTTTTGTTGTCCTGCGTTTACTTTGTGTATATGTATGTATGTATGTATATATATATATAATATATATATATATATATATATATATATATACACACACATAAATATATATACACACCACATAATAGCCACACAACTTCACTTTTGTGATTGGGGGACCCGGGTTCGTTTCCCGTTACCGGACATCACAATTTCTCCATATTTCTTGCACTTGGATCTTAAGGCTTTGTAGTGACAAGCGTATCCAAAAAAGCGCGAAGAATTCGAGAAGTAAAGAGGGCATTGTGGCTATTACAATTACATATGTATCTGGTAAAATGTGACCATATATATATATATATATATATATATATATATATATATATATATATATTATATATATATATATATATATATATATATATATATAATTATATATACATATATATTAAATACATCTTCTCTTAGTATTGAAAATTTGCATATTCTAGTTGAAATAAACATTTGAAAAATCCTTTGGCTATTAGATGATAATGCAAATTACTAAAATAAGTCAAGATAAATACATTTACTGATGAAATAGGTAAACAAATATTAAACTAAAAACTAAATGAATATTATATCTTTTAAACGCAAGAAGTGAATTTCCATAATGCAATGACCACATATCCCCTCTCCGGCCAGTTTTTGGAATTTGTTTCTTTCCTTCTTCCAGGCTTTGGAATTCTCTTCCTACTTCTGTTTATTTTATAATAATAACTTACCTTCCATAGGAGGAAGGTCTATCTATCGGTTCCTTTCTGCTATCTATCTCTGATCTGGGCTGGAAAATCGCCAAAGCTTCTTCGGCGCAAGCAAGTTGTCTGTACAGCGAATAATGCTGTATAAAACTCTCAGACACGGCCCATGAAACTCTCAGCCACGGCCCATGAAACTTTCGGCCACGGCCCGGTGGTGGCCTGTGTTGTTGGCACCTATAGCGATGCCAGACGCACGATCATCGCTAACTTTAAACAAGTAAAAAATGCGCCGAAGATCGAGTTTTCTGCACAGCCGCTACAGCGTATAATCAAGGCCACCGAAAATAGATCCATCTTTCGGTGGTCTCGGTATAATGCTGTATGAGCCGCGGCCCATGAAACCTTAACCACGGCCCTCAGGTGGCCTATCCTATATCGTTGCCAGGAGCACGATTATGGCTAAATTTAACCTTATATAGAATAAAAACTACTGAGGCTAGAGGGCTGCAATTTGGTATGTATGATGACTGGAGGGTGGATGATCAACATACCAATTTACAGCCCTCTAGCCTCAGTAGTTTTCAAGACCTGAGGGCGGAGAGAAAATTTGCGGACGGACAGACAAATAGCATTCTCAACAGTCTTCTTTTACGGAAAACAAAAAATATCGGGGCATCAAAAAGCACTTAAAAGCCTAACGAAGCCGAACAGCCTCGCGTGATCGCGCCCCATTAAAGGATTAACGGACCTTCGACTCTCAGACGCTAAAGTATGTCTTCCATCTTCCAAAAAAATCGGACAAAAATAACGTCTTTTCTGGGTGACCTCTGATGACTTCCGGGCCTGAACTTTTTGGGAATACTAATGACCCGTGTCGTCTTCTGCAGGTTCAGGGAGGTTGAAGGGGGCATATTTCAGTCTGCGATTTTGAATTTGTTGAGGCAAGAAGAGGATTTAGTGATACTGTAATGATGATAATTTGTGTGATTAAAGTCCATGATTATATAATGAACTATATTACAAAGTTTACTATTTAATTATTATATAATTGTGGATTTTTGTTTACACAAACTGTTCTTCAAGCGATTGCGAATGTCTTAGCAATAATAATAATAATAATAATAATAATAATAATAATAATAATAATAATAATAAAAATAATAATAATAATAATATTAAGGAATTCCATTTTAGTTTTCTGTAAGAGAAAACTGTTGTGCCGGCTTTGTCTGTCCGTCCGCACTTTATTCTGTCTGCACTTTTTTCTGTCTGCACTTTTTTCTGTCCGCACTTTTTCTGTCCGTCCTCACGTCTTAAAAACTACCGAGGCTAGAGGGTTGCAAATTGGTATGTTGATCATGCACCCTCCAATCATCAAACATACCAAATTGCAGCCCTCTAGCCTCAGTAGTTTTTATTTTATTTAAGGTTAAAGTTAGCCATCGTGCTTCTGGCAACGATATAGGATAGGCCACCACCGGGTTATGGTTAAAGTTTCATGGGCGCGGCTCATACTGGATTATACCGAGACCACCGAAAGATAGGTCTATTTTCGTTGGCCTCGATTATATACACTGTAGCGGCTGTACAGAAAACTCGATTGAGCCGAAGTTTTTACTTGTTTAACACTGGTTATATATCCCGACCAGTTTCGTCTTTAAATCTAAGACATGGAAGACTGTAGATTATACATTTTACATCTTTCTTTTGAAAACTAATGGATCGTGTTTGTAATACATAAATGTATACATACATACATACATCTCTCTCTCTCTCTCTCTCTCTCTCTCTCTCTCTCTCTCTCTCTCTCTCTCTCTCTCTCAACAGATCATCCATGTGATTTCTCGTCCTCAGCAGCGAGAGAATTTCCAACAAACCCGATCAGATTCGTATCACCGATACAAAGACTCAAAAAAAAAAGAGTAAAATAAATGAAAAATAAAAGTGATCATTTTTACCGAGTCCGGAAAAAAGCAATTCCTAATTAACAGAATTCCTCTTTCGCTAACTGCTAAAATTTTTACGTTTTTTTTATACTCTTCATTTTTATATTTTACGTTTCAGTTAATTTTTTCCTTTATTTTTATTGAATCATTTTTGTCATATTTATTGTTTCTGGATCCGGAATTCGAGATTCGTCGTGTCAGGTGAAATTTGAATAATAATGATATTCGCTTTTTTTTCAGGTTAAATTTGTAGTTGTGGTCTTTAACTCACACAATACATTTGTTATTGTGTATATCTTCATATATACAACAAATTTTTTTTATATTTAGTAACTCTTAACACACAATAAATTTGTTATTTTCTATATCTTCATATATACAACAATTTTTTTATATTTAAATACTCTTAACCCACAATAAATTTATCTTATATATCTTCGTATATACAACAAATTTTTTATATTTAAATACTCTTAATTAACCCACAATAAATTTGTTATTTTATATATCTTCGTATATACAACAACTTTTTTATATTTAAATACTCTTAACCCACAATAAATGTGTTATTTTATATATCTTCGTATAAACAACAAATTTTTTGGTAGAACTTATTTTTTTAGTTAAATACTCTTAACCCACAATAAATTTGTTATCATATACGTCTTCGTATATAAATTTTTTTATATTTAAATACTCTTAACAAACAATAAATTTGTAATTTCGTATATCTTAGTATATAAAAATTGTATTTTTTAAAAAATATAATGACCATTAACCCACACTTGTTTTTCATCATAAATAAAATGCTGAAAATTTGTGCCTACGTTCCCATTACTGATATAAGCTATACTGTAACGCCAGTTAGATACAATTCAATCATTCAACCGGCATATATTAATTTTCTCGCGATCTGTATCAATGGCGACAAGAGGAAGGAATTAAATTTTATTTGCTATTTTTAGGAAAATATAATAATGTTAATTATCATAAACTTTTTTTGCATATAATTTGCATATCATCAAGTCTACATGACCTTGAATGGAAGGTATTCAAGCATACCGTCAGTTCATCTCATGTGGTGCACTGTAGGCATTACTTAAGGTTCTTTGCGGCGTGCCTTCCTTAGGTCCCTAGCTGCAACCCCTTTCGTTCCTTTTACTGTACCTCCTTTCATATTCCATTTCTTCCATCTTACTCTCCTCAACCCTCTGATTCATAGTGCAACTGCTTTGAGGTTTTCCTCTTGTTACACCTTTCAAACCTTTTACTGTCAATTTCTGCTTCAGCGCTGAATGACCTCATAGGTCCCAGTGCTTGGCCTTCGGCCTAAACTCTCTATTCAATTCAGTCAACATTCAAGAGATGTTTAAAATAAGTATCATCATGTCTGTAGCATTTCCACGACCCTTGGATGGAGATATTTACATCCAGTGTTCACATATGACATTCAGCTTTCCATTTGGGTAATTACACAACGCGAAACCTTCAATATTTGACGACTGGAGAGAGGAATATTTCGTAATGTCCCGCCATTCAGGAATTGTCGGGAATATCAATGGAAATGGGAAATAAGAGTCTTAAAAATGAAAGGTATAAATGGCCTGGACCGTCACTGGGATGAAAGCACAACAAATGAAATGAAAGCGCAATAAATGAAATGAAAGTTCACGGTTCCTCGTTCAGGGTCATGTTAAAGACACCAGAATGCATTTGAATTAAAGTGGATTGATTTGTATTTGTTTTTTTTTTTTTTTTTTTTTTTAACTGAGGAACAAACAAACAACTCCCGGTACATGTTTCTGTAAGTCGAAAGAGGCTATTTGTGTTATTGATTTGGCTTCAGATGGTCTGTACGTTCGTTTGTAAATTTCTGCTTTTTTTACATAATTCTTCTGAAAATTGTTGGATACAGGCCTAAAGTCGAAACCGGTCAGGATATACGCTCAGTGTTTCATTTTTCCTCTGGTAACGCTTTGGATATATATATATATATATATATATATATATATATATATATATATATATATATATATATATATATATATATATATATATATATATATATATATATATATACATATACATATATAAACAAAACGCCTCAGGACCCAAAGACAATCCCAGCAGAACTCCCTGAGGTCAAATAAGGCGGAGCAATTCATTAAACATCCATTCAATCTGGTATAAAAGGGAGGGTTATATACATATACATATACATACACATATATAAACAAAACGCCTCAGGACCCAAAGACAATCCCAGCAGAACTCCCCCGAGGTCAAATAAGGCGGAGCAATTCATTAAACATCCATTCAATCTGGTATAAAAGGGAGGGTTATATAGGCCTATTCCCCCCGACCTTCTGGTCGTAAAATGCCCATAAACAGAAAATAATCTTCGTGATTCGTAGGTCTTCCGGCTCCTATGTCCTAAACCATATAAGACGAAGGTTGCCGAAAACGCATTATTATTATTATTATTATTATTATTATTATTATTATTATTATTATTATTATTATTATTATTATTATTATTATTATTATTCAGGGATAAACCCATATTCATATGGAACGAGCCTGTCTAAAGAATTCTTATTATTATTATTATTATTATTATTATTATTATTATTATTATTATTATTATTATTATTATTATTATTATTATTATTCAAAAGATGAACCCTCTTCATGTGAAATAACCCTATCTACAAAATATTATTATTATTATTATTATTATTATTATTATTATTATTATTATTATTATTATTATTATTATTATTCAAGAGATGAACCCCTCTTCATGTGAAATAACCCTATCTACAAATTATTATTATTATTATTATTATTATTATTATTATTATTATTATTATTATTATTATTATTATTATTATTATTATTATTATTATGGTTTTCATCTGGAAGATTATGTATTAGAAAAGAAAATAAAATAGATTAGTAGATTGCCAAACAGATAGATATAAATATAAACAAATTAGTAAAATACAAGGAGAACACTGCATCGTTGCCAGAAGCACGATTACGGCTAAGTTTAACCTTAAATAAAATAAAAACTACCGAGGCTAGAGGGCTACAATTTGGTATGTTTGATGACTGGAGGGTGGATGATCAACATACCAATTTGCAGCCCTCTAGCCTCAATAGTTTTTAAGATCTGAGGGGGGCAGAAAAAGTGAGGACAGAATAAAGTGCGGACGGACAGACAAAGCCGGCACAATAGTTTTCTTTTACAGAAAACTAAAACCAGCTTTAACTGCATAATTAATTAAAATATGCCGTGACGATCTGGAAGGATTTTTTCTTCTGGTAAATAAATCAGTGAGAAGGATGAGTCAAGATTTACTTTGGGGATATGATAATAATTCAGAGGCCTCGATGTGAACTCATGTTTTATGCACGGAGAAACTCGGCAACAGGTACTGATCAATACGAAGAGTTTTGAGAGGTATATATATATATATATATATATATATATATATATATATATATATATATATATATATATATATATATATATATATATATATATATATATCATATATTTACATTCATGCACTTTTACAGATTTGCTTTTACTTTGCACGAGATGTTTCAAAAAAAAAAAATTAGGAAATCAGCCACTGAAGCATACACTGTTGTCCTGAGCTTAGTCCAAATATAAAAAAATCTGCAATGAATATACATAGAGAGAGAGAGAGAGAGAGAGAGAGAGAGAGAGAGAGAGAGAGAGAGAGAGAGAGAGAGAGAGAGAGAGAGAGAGAGTACAATCCCCACTCAACCTCAAGCACCATCAGAGCAAGAGTCTGAAAGCACAAACCAGGAATTTGACAAATAAAATCAACTGAAATCAAAACAGGACCACACGTTCTCGAATGGAAGGTAGCGAAAGAATTAGGGGCAAAATTCAGTCGTTCTCGAAGGCTTGTAAGCTCAGAAAATGCACAAGAGACTCTCTGAGATCAAGGGGTATTTCCTAAACACTACACTGTCGCAGTGTAAAGATACCTCTGCCTGTTTTTCGTGTCTGTCCTGAAGTATACCTAGGTTTGTGTAATCGTTGGATCGTAGTTTTTTGGGGATATTTGTTTTAAAAAAGGGTTGTTTTTTCAAATGCATAAATTTTTTGGTAGTACACACTTTTTTAAGGACTGAAATGCTTTAGCTTGTTTTTTTAAATGCATAATTTTTAGGCAGTACACTTTTAAAAGGCAAAAATGCTGTGGTTTGATCAGTCAACATTGTGCTTTTGAAGAGCAAATTGTATATCTTAGTTAATTCTGTCATCATCTGTGTCCTCTGTTTATAGATTCTGCCTTCTTCTTCTTCTTCTTCTTCTTCTCTCTCTCTCTCTCTCTCTCTCTCTCTCTCTCTCTCTCTCTCTAGCCATATATCTATTTATTTGTAAATCTATTTCACTGCACATTATCTATCTATACATCTGTTTATCTATCAATCAATGTCTTGTTGTAGTATGAAAGAACTTCCTACTATATTCTCTATATTCTCCAATTATCCTCTTTAATCATTTCTAAATCTGAAATGCAATTTTGTATGTGACTCATTTAAATGTGAAATGATCTACAATGGATACTTAAATTAGTATTCACTTTACAAATATATATTTGTCAGCCTAATGGTATTCGTAGTTCAGAGATAAAATTAATACCGGACAAAAAACAAATATGCTCGCAATCGTTATTGGGAGGTCTCGCATATCTAGAATTGAGAGAGAGAGAGAGAGAGAGAGAGAGAGAGAGAGAGAGAGAGAGAGAGAGAGAGAGAGAGAGAGATGGAATGTTCCTCACGACATCACAGCCAGAGCATTCCGCATTTTTAGAATTTATGTTTCACACACTTCATTGGCAGCTGCTGTTTTTGAGAGAGAGAGAGAGAGAGAGAGAGAGAGAGAGAGAGAGAGAGAGAGAGAGAGAGGACAGCACAAAAAGAGAGATTGAACGGGGACCAAAATATTCTTCGCAGCATAACTGGCAAATCTCTTCGAATCTATTCATTTATTCTGAGAGAGAGAGAGAGAGAGAGAGAGAGAGAGAGAGAGAGAGAGAGAGAGAGAGAGAGAGAGAGAGTATACAAGTCCATCCAGCAGAAGGAGCTCCTTTATGACATTCTTTTATCTTTGGTGGGTGGGGGATGGGGAGGGGATGCCATTTGGCACCATATGGCGCCACCGGAATTCTTCCATCAAAGGAAAGCGATAAATAGGATATGTCTTACTTAATCTTCTATTCATGGCCAGCGCTGGGGAGGAGGAGGAGGAGGAGGTAGAAGGGAGAGGGGGAGGAGGGAAAGGGGAGAATACAGCCCAATTCTCTTCCTTATGCGGACTACGAGATACCTCTTACGGATATTGCAAGGTTTTGGGGGGTAATATAACATTTAATAACGAAGATGAAGCGGAGAGAGAGAGAGAGAGAGAGAGAGAGAGAGAGAGAGAGAAAGAGAGAGAGAGAGAAAGAGAGAGAGTCTCTTATCAATGTTTAAGATATTATCGAGATGGTTTAAAGAAGAATGAGCTGGGTATGCAGTGAGAGAGAGAGAGAGAGAGAGAGAGAGAGAGAGAGAGAGAGAGAGAGAATCTCTCAGCATCATTTAAACTGTTTTTCACACTGACATTATTATTATTATTATTATTATTATTATTATTATTATTATTATTATTATTATTATTATTATTATTATTATTCAAGAGATAAAGCCTCTTCAAGTGAAATAAACATATCTACAGAATTATTATTATTATTATTATTATTATTATTATTATTATTATTATTATTATTATTATTCAGAAGATAAAAACCCCTATTCATATGGAACAATTTTTTTTTAAATAAATCATCAACTTAATTTTAAAGGAGATTTTTAAATATTGTCTAATTTTTCCTCTGCATTGTTTCCACTGATATTTTTAAAGATGTAATTTCTCTCTCTCTCTCTCTCTCTCTCTCTCTCTCTCTCTCTCTCTCTCTCTCTCTCTCTCTCTCGTCGTGGCCCCAGTGACATTTTAAAAATGACATCTTTCATTACTATTGAAAAACGATCCCAATTATGACTCCGACCTGTCTTCCATGACATTAAAATCTCGAGTTTTAAGGGCAGTTTCAAATATGATGCCATCTCTCTCTCTCTCTCTCTCTCTCTCTCTCTCTCTCTCTCTCTCTCTCTCTCTCTCTCTCTCTCAGTTTGAATTGCACTCTGTAAAGTCATTTATGTATATACCACATTACGTACATGTATTCTTGGCCTGTATTAC
The DNA here is from genome assembly GCF_040412425.1 of Macrobrachium rosenbergii. Lineage (NCBI taxonomy): Eukaryota > Metazoa > Arthropoda > Malacostraca > Decapoda > Palaemonidae > Macrobrachium > Macrobrachium rosenbergii. The sequence goes on along the minus strand of NC_089795.1, from coordinate 90,608,854 downwards.
CAAATCTCTCTCACTCTCTCTCTCTCTCTCTCTCTCTCTCTCTCTCTCTCTCTCTCTCTCTCTCTCTCTGTACGGGGCAATGTTCCACAAGACTTTTTGTTTTCCTCTCCGCAAGGATATCTCGAACCTGGCACTCTCTCTCTCTCTCTCTCTCTCTCTCTCTCTCTCTCTCTCTCTCTCTCTCTCTCTCTCTGTACGGAGCAATGTTCCACAAGACTTTTTCACTTTCCTCTCCACAAGGATATCTCGAACCTGGCACTGGCATTCTCTCTCTCTCTCTCTCTCTCTCTCTCTCTCTCTCTCTCTCTCTCTCTCTCTCTGCATTGTCTCCAGTAACCTTTTAAAGATGACATCTCGGCCATTCAGAAATGAAATGGCGATCGAGAAGGGACAAAAGGGCATAGGGCCACCCGACCGAAGGCTGACAAGCTCTCTAATCAAAATGAGATTTGTCGTCTCCGGTCACTGTCTTCTTCTTCTTCTTCTTCTTCTTCTCCTTCTCCTCCTCCTCCCTCTTCTCCTTCTTCTTCTTCTTCTTCTTCTTCTTCTTCTTCTTCTTCTCCCTCTTCTTCTTCGTCTTCTTCTTCTTCTTCTTCTTCTTCTTGCGTAGTAGAGAATAGACTCCGATTTCTGCCAGTGAGATGAATTTAATATTTTCCTAAACGCTTCTGTGGATAGTGATAATTTTGTCTGAGGATTTTTGTAGTTAGAACCTGGAAATTTCCTTGGATCGATTCAGTCTTAATAATCAAAACAAAGGAACAACAAAGATAATTCAGGGAAAAAAATGGATAAAAATCCAATTTTCTTGGACTGGATAAATCTTAAGAACTGAAACAGGGAAAAACGAAGACAATAAAGGAAAACAAATTAATAAAAACCAGATTTTCTTGGATTAATTAAATATTATGGACTGAAACACAGAACAACAATCAAGAAAATAACGAAAAATTATGAATAAAAATCAAGTCTTAAGAATTGTAAAAAAAAAAAAAACAACGAACATGACACAGGAAAAGAGAACAATAAAACAACTAAATTTCCTTGGATTAATTACGTCTTGAGAATCGAATCAAAGAGGAACAACAACAAGAAAATACAGGGTAAATGAGAATAAATACCGAATTTCCGAAGATTAATACAGACTTAAGAAATGAAACAACGAAGAACAACGTCGAATAATTCTGGAGGATTTAAAAAAAATAACAACAGCAAGACTATGCAGAAAAAAATAATGTCTTGAGAATTGAAACAAGGAGGAACAACATAATCATGAACAAAACCGAATTTCCTTGGATTAATAAAGTCTTCAGAATCGAAACAACGAGGAACAACACAAACATAAAAGAAAAACGAATTTCCCTGGATTTATTAAGTCTAAGGGATTGAAACAAGGAGAAACAACATAAACATGAGCCAAGAACGGAATTTCCTTGGATAAATAAAGTCCTGAGAATCCACACAAGGAGAAACAACACGAACATGAGCAAAAACCGAATTTCCCTGGATTAATAGTCTTTAGAGTCGGAACAAGGAGAAACAACATAAACGTGAGCAAAAAACGGAATTTCCTTGGATAAATAAAGTCCTGAGAATCCACACAAGGAGAAACAACACGAACATGAGCATGAATTTCCTTGGATTAATAGTCTTTAGAATCGAAACAAGGAGAAACAACATAAACGTGAGCAAAAAACGGAATTTCCTTGAATAAATAAAGTCCTGAGAATCCAAACAACGAGGAACAACATAAGCATGAACAAAAACCGAATTTCCTTGATTAATAAAGTCTTAAGAGCTGAAACAACGAGGAACAACACAAATATGAACAAAAACCGAATTTCCCTGGATTAATAGTCTTTAGAATCGAAACAAGGAGAAACAACATAAACATGAATAAAAACCGAATTTCCTTGATTAATAAAGTCTTAAGAGCTGAAACAACGACGAACAACACAGACATGAACAAAAACGAATTTCCTTGGGTAAATAGTCTTTAGAATCGAAACAAGGAGAAACAACACTAACATGAACAAAACCCGAATTTCCTAGGACTGATAAAGTCTTAAGAATCGAAACAAGGAGAAACAACACAAACATGAACAAAAAACGAATTTCCTTCGGTAAATAGTCTTTAGAATCCAAACAAGGAGAAACAACACAAACATGAACAAAAACCCGAATTTCCTTGGACAAATAAAGTCCTGAGGATCGAAACAACCACAAACAACACACACACGACCAAAAACCGAACTTCCCTGGCCCATACAAACGCCCTGAGAAAAAAGGCCGTCTCTCTCAGCTGGCGTACAGAGGGCGGCATCAATACTGTAAGTGCAGGAGGCCCTTTTATATTTCGTACCTCTTCTTCTTCTTCTTCTTCTTCTCCTCTCTTTTTTAGGAGCCATAAGCCGGGGGCACACGGCGTAGCCTTGTAGGGAAATGTAGTTTATGACGCAGAAGGTCCTAATGTTTTCTCTTCCCCAGAGGCGTAGACCGGCGTTTCCCATACGCCAAGGACTGGTCTTGAGGTCTGGGAATAGTCTCGTCTATCTTTCTGTTTCTTTAAATAGTCGGCTTGAGAACTCTCAAGGACAGAGTCAACAGACTGTGATAAACCCAGGAGGGCTCCGAAAAGGAAATAAGCCTACAGGGACAAGTTATAGGAAAAGGTGATAGATAAATGAACAAATACAAATACACCTGACATTCAGGTGACTTCAGCAGTAGCAGTGAGCAGGAATGAATTTGGTCCTCGCTTAAAGATTTGGGAATCAGGAGATTCCACAACTGCACTTGGTAAAATATTTCACATTTTAGTTGCAGCCAAGAGAAAGATCCCGGGAAATTGAGTAGTACTGAAATATTTGGAGACCAGGAGACTCCACAACTAGGCAAACTATTTCACATTTTTAGTTGCAGCCAAGAGAAAAATCCCAGGAAACTGAGTAGTACTGCAATATTTGGGAGATCAGGAGACTCCACAACTAAGCAAACTATTCCATTTTTAGTTGCGCCATGAGAAAAATCCCAGGAAATTGAGTAGTACTGAAATGTATGGAAATTAGGAGATTCCACAACTGCACTCGGCAAACTATTTCACATTTTACTTATAGCCAAGGTAAAACTCCTAGCAAACTGAATATTATTAAACTTGTTGCCAAGAAAACGACACAGAGTTTCGAGCAAGAAAAGCTAGACGACTTTCAGAGTTGTCCTAGATGATCAGTTATTTGAAATAATATTCTATTCGTAAATAAATGTTTGCATTAGTATTGCTTGAGAAACAATAACTGTATAATTTTCTTATATTAATGAAATGAAACTATTCGCTTTAAAAGGTTTCTCTGTAGCACAGAAATGGATTGTTGATAAAAGAATTAAAATACATCCTTACGGTATCATATGTCAAGTGATTTAATGACATCAACAAACGAGTAAAAAATAGACCGACGTTTCTTCGGCGCAATCCTGTTTTCTGTAAAGCCGCTACAGCGTATAATCAAGGCCACCGAAAATAGATCTATCTTTCGGTGGTTTCGGTATAATGCTGTATGAGCCGCGGCCCATGAATCTTTACCCACCGTCCGGTGGTGGCATGTCCTATATCGTTGCCAGATGCCCGATTAAAGCTAACTTTAACCTTAATAAATAAAATAAAAATCTATTGAGGCTAGAGGGCTGCAATTTGGTATGTTTGATGATCGGAGGGTGGATGATCAACATACCAATTTGCAGCCCTCTAGCCTCAGTAGTTTTAAAGATCTGAGGGCGGACAGAAAAAGTGCGGACAGAAAAAAGTGCGGACAGAACAAAGTGAGGACAGACAGACAAAACCGGCGCAATAGTTTTCCTTTACAAAAAACTAAAAATAGTGAATACCTCGAAAGAATAAGCAATTATCCATTAACCTAATTCTCATAACCTTCCCTCATTCAAGAGGCGTTCAGTCTATTTCTTAAAGGATAATCCTCACTATTGTTCTCTCGAGGCTTGGGTGACCTATATTCATAGGATTGCCAGTCCCGTCGGCCTTCACAGATGGAAAAGAAAGATATGAGAAAAAAAGCATTTTTGGTGAAAGTCATTCATATTATTTCCTACCGTAGTAGATTCAAACATTCATCAAGATAGTCAAGTAAAATATTGTACATTTATTCTTTAGCATCTAAGGAATAATAGATATAAAATATATAACATCTTACGGTGACATAAAAAAACCCATAAAGGATATTATGAAGGATTTCAGTATTGCCACGTAAACATAAACAGGGCACAGTCATCCTATTGGTTAGAAATATATCACTAAGGGCAATAATACCCATTGTCAGAGAGATGACAGGTTTATTCCAGCGGTGATGTATTTTATTGTCTGAAATATGGTTCCTTAAAGGTCTACAGTATATGGGTAATATCTTTACAGAACGATGGTATTACTGTATTCTTTTATAGGCGATACAGTTAGCCTGAATTTATTGAGGGATACAAGTTCATCACGCACTTATTGTTGTAAGATATATATATATATATATATATATATATATATATATATATATATATATATATATATATATATATTTAATACAATATATATATACATATATATATACATACATACATATATATATATATATATATATATATATATATATATATATATATATATATAGAGAGAGATAGAGAGAGAGAGAGAGAGAGAGAGAGAGAGAGAAATGAATGTGCCAGTTGCCATTTGTTCGCGCGTGTTGCCACTTTGCATGAGATTATCGGAGGAGGGCAATGCATATTGAGGGGAACTTCCCACAAGAGAGAGAGAGAGAGAGAGAGAGAGAGAGAGAGAGAGAGAGAATTTGTATTGAGTCAGAAATGGAGGGAGACTTGTTCTTTGAGGTTATTCCCAAAACCCAAGAATAATTTGAGAGAGAGAGAGAGAGAGAGAGAGAGAGAGAGAGAGAGAGAGAGAGAGAGAGAGAGAGTGTTTGCTTTGAGTCAGAAACTTGTTCTTTGAGGTTATACAAAAAAATAAGCGAGGACAATTTAGAGAGAGAGAGAGAGAGAGAGAGAGAGAGAGAGAGAGAGAAGAGAGAGAGTATTGCAAAACAAAGCTTGCAGGAGTAACACTCATCCAATTGGAGAACACAGTGACAGTTTTGAGACAGAAAAAACTGATAATTGCAGTTGCAGAACACATTGACAATACTTTAAGACAGGAAAAATTGATAACTGCCAAAAGTTGTGGTTTAGATGTAAATATGAAGCGAAATAATTTCATATGTGTGATTGGCAAGAGTGAGAAAATTGTTTTATTTCTTATGTCAAATCTGACTTGCATGGGTAGAGGTTAAATTGAGCTTCAAGACTTCAAAAGCAAATATAAACTTACAAATATACATATACTATATATATATATATATATATATATATATATATATATATATATATATATATATATATATATATATATATATATATATATATATATATATATATATATATATATATATATATATATATATATATATATATATATATATATATATATATATATATATATATATATATATATATATATATCACATATATATACACACATGCTTTTCAGTTTTCACTATTCACATTTTCAACCTTAACAAAAAAAAAAAAACATTCGACTATCAAAAATTAAAATAAAACTACAAAAAATACACGGAACTTTAAAAAAAATAAACAAACGTAAAAATTAGTTATACATCTCCCATTCACTTTCCACCTTGTGAACCCTAAAGAAAAACATCCACCTTGTAAACCCTAAAAAAACATTCACCTTGAGAACCCTAAAAAAATCATACACCTTGTGAACCCTAAAATAAAAAAATTCACCTCGTGAACCCTAAAAAAAAATCACCTTGTGAACTCTAAAAAGATATTCACCTTGTGAACCCTAAAAAAATATTCACCTTGTGAACCCTAAAATAAACATTAACCTTGTGAACTCTAAAAAAACATTCACCCCGTGAACCCTAAAAAAAATTCACCTTGTGAACCTTAAAAAATCGACCATTAAAACCTAAAAAAAAACTAAAAAGCCGCACAAGAAAAAATATTTTAATAAATTTTCACTCTAAAAAAATAATCAAAATTCCAACATGAAAACCTAAAAAAAAATCAATAAAAAACTACACAAGAAAAAAAAATACACAAGGAAAAAGTTTCACTCTTAACCTTCCCCCGCCCGCCCCGCCAAAAAAATCAAACTTTCGACCATTAAAACCTCAAAAAATATAAATAAACAAAATACTACACAAGAAAAAACCACACAGGGAAAGGATAAAAAAAAAAACATTCATAAAATTAACCTCCGAAGGGAAACTGAATGAAAAGGCCTCCAGAATCGAATAAGTGTATAGAGAGTTTCCCGGATATTCAGCCGAGTGGCAAAGGCCGTTCCTTTCCTAAAGATTTTCGATAGAAGAGGAAAGTATCGGAAGGGAACAATTGTCCGCGATAAGAAGCTGCAACCTGCAGGTGGAAAACACACACACACACACACACACACACCGGTGTGTGTAAGTGTAAGTGTGTGTGTGTGTGTGTGGGTGTGTGTGAAGGGAATGCACATGTCCATGGCTCTCTCTCTCTCTTTCTCTTTCTTTTCTCTCTCTCTATATATATATTTTATATACAGTATAATATATTTTCACATGTATATATATATATATATATATATATATATATATATATATACATACATATATATATATATATATATATATATATATATATATATATATATATATCTTTCTCTTTTCTTTCTTTTTCTCTCGATCTATCAATTTATCTATTTATCTATAAATAAAAAAATATATATATATATATATATATATATATATATATATATATATATATATATATATATATATATATATATATATATATACATACATATATTCTGTCAATAATTAATCCCAAATAAGAATTACAAGGAAATGGATTTTGAGTTACACTGCGTTCAGGAAATAAAATATTGATGAACATTGCTGGAAAAAAATAATTTTTTTAGATATATAATCATAAATAGGAATAAAAAAAAATAAAAAGAATTAAGAAGTTGGTATTAACTAGTAATACAACTCAAGTTATTACGAGGCCATTTTGTTGTATTAGATTTTCATAATATTCACTTGATAATTTTCTAATTATGCATGACTGCTTGTATACCGTACACCTAGAATTGCAAACCATACATAGAATAATTCTCTTACGTTTATTTCCCACTTTCATAATAAACGTGAAACCCGATCCTCAAGCCGGATTTAATTTCCTATTATCTCCATCAAACGATGTTTATAACAGTAATCCCAAACCGGATTTAAAAGATATATATATATATATATCCTTCCAGCATTGTCATCATATCTGTTACTGACTTCGTATGATTGAGAGTTTGATTAAAACGAAATTTTCGGAGCCAGCTGCCTTCGACAGGTGTATCTGAGGCCTATTGGAAAAAGGAAGAGGCCCACGGAATTGAGATGAGATCTTCCTGCTGATGGAGGAGGAAGGGAGGAAGAAAGGGTATAATTTCTTCTTCGTCTTCTTCTTCTTCTTCTTCTTCTTCTTTATCTTCTTCTTCTTCTTCTTCTTCTTTCTTCTTCTTCTTCTTCTTCTTCCTGGTCCGATCTGGGACGATCTTTTAGACACGTGATGCTTCGTGTATGGTCTTTGTAATTCCTCCTCCTCCTCCTCCTCCTCCTCCTCCTTCTTCTTCTTCTTCTTCTTCTTCTTCTTCTTCTTCTTCTTCTTCTTCTTCTTCTTGGTCTAATCTGGGACAATCTCTTAGACAAGTGGTGTTTCGTCTGTGGCCTTTGTAATTCCTTCTTCTTCTTCTTCTTCTTCTTCTTGGTCTAATCAGGGACAATCTTTTAGACACGTGATGTCTCGTCTGTGGCCTGTGTAATTGACTATGTTTTTTGTTATTTGTGTTTCTACTGTTATTTTTGATCTTCTTCTTCTTCTTCATCTCTTTGATATTCCCCTTTATACGTAATATTTCTTCTATAATTTATCATTCATTATACATTTGGTTTTATTTTGCTATTTGTCGCAATACCGTGGGACACCAGAGTAGATGAGAAAGAAAGAGAAAGAATTGATAAGTATCAAGACCTGAAAATCGAAATAAGAAGGGTACGGAATACGCCAGTGGAAATTGTACCCATAATCATAAAGGAACTCTAGGCACGATCCCAAGATCCCTGAAAAGGAACCTGGATAAACTAGCTACCGAAGTAGCCTATCCAGGACTCATGCAGAAGAGTGTGCTATTAGAAACAGCGCACTTAGCGAGAAAAGTGATGGACTCCTAAGGAGGCATGATGCAACCAGGAACCCCACACTATAAATACCACCCAGTCGGATAGGATGACTGAGATAGAAAATTAAAAATAATAATAATAAAAATAATAATAATAATAATAATAATAATAATAATAATAATAATAATAATAATATAATAATAATAATAATAATAATAATAATAATAATAATAATAATAATTCTCACAGAAAACCCTTCGTTTCTCGTTACTCTGAACTGGGCCTTTAGGATAATCTCGGACGTAGGAATATTCAGAATTTCAACTGCAATCCTTTGAGAGTATTGCAATGCTCCTGACGAAAAGCATAATTGACAGTAAAAAGGAAAGAAATAAGTAAAATAAATGTAAATTGAGCTCAGCATTCCAGCATGAGCAGACAGAAAATAACCTCAAAGTTTCTGGGTAAGGTAACACTGACGAATTTGGAGAAAATGATTATTCTTCTATTTTAATTTTCTGTAAAAGAAAACTACTGTGCCGTCTTGGTCTGTCCGTCCGCACTTTATTCTGCCCGCACTTTTTCTGTCCGCCCTCCGATCTTAAAAACTACTGAGGCTAGAGGGCTGCAAATTGGTATGTCAATCATCCACCCTCCAGCCATCAAACATACCAAATTACAGCCCTCTAGCCCCAGTAGTTTCTATTTTATTCAAGGTTAAAGTTAACCATAATCGTGCCTCTGGCAACGATATAGGCCAAGCCACCACCGAGCCGTGGTTAAAGTTTCACGGGCCGCGTCTCATACAGCATTATATACCGGGACCACCGAAAGATAGATCTATTTTCGATGTCCTTGATTATACGTTGTACACAGAAAACTCGACTGTGCCGATGAAACTTCGGCCCATTTTCATACATATTTTTGTTGAATCAGAATCACAGCGTTCAACTACAGGGAACATTTTGTTATTTTTGTTATTTTTGTTATTTACCGTTTTGTTATACTTTTGTAACATTGTCAATATTGCGTGGAATATTTTACATAACGAAAATTGAGAAGTACTCGTTAACTGATGCCTGGAACCGGACCTGGAATAGACACTGGGTCAATTAACATCTGTCAATTAAAAATGAATTGGATTTGCTTTGTTGATGAATGTTTCTGTGCCAGATATATTTATATAGTTACTGATATATATATATATATATATATATATATATATATATATATATATATATATATATATATGTATATATAATTATATATATATATACGAAAATATGGAACGTGATGAATATATAAATAAAAACAAAATCCACAGTAACTGGAAGGAAACAAAAGAAAGAATGGAGGGCTGCGAGGCCTTTCGACTGTCGTCCTTTACTTGTGTATGTATATATATATAAATATATATATATATATATATATATATATATATATATATATATATATATATATATATATATATATATATTTGTGTGTGTGTGTTTTTGCTAATTATACAAATTTTTCCTTCAGGAACACGTTTGATTCAGAGGACCTTCCACACTAAAGCCACGACCAACCACAGTCGCATAGTTACCAGGTGCAAAGTACACATCCAAAACAAATGCGATGAATTTTTAGGAAACTGGCCTGAGCTGTTTTACCCCAGCGCGGGATCGATCTCGGGAATCTCGGCGCATGCGCGCGTGTACATAAAACTCTGAGATATGGAAAAGCCACAAAATATTGTAAAATATTGTAAAAAACAGATAAATTAACAAATGAATAAACAAATAGATAAAAATGGAAGTAAATTATTAAGATATACGAGAAGAATTTTACTAGGGTTGTAATACATTGGATCCTCGCTTGAACTTCTGAAGTTCCAATAGCACGACATCCTATATCTTGCTGTCCAACCGCTCCAACTCACTCTTTTTCACTGTCATAAGCAATGAATGGCCGAATGTGGTCCAGTGCTTTTGGCCTGAGAGCCTAAATTTCATAAAAAAATAAAAAAAACAGTTTCCAGGACTCCTTATATTTCCCAAGCCTCCATTCACTGTCATAAGATATGGGAGACTCTCTCTCTCTCTCTTTCAAAAGTACAAACACATGTATAAGTAATTTAGTATATATTTAATATATTCCTTTACTCTCTCTCTCTCTCTCTCTCTCTCTCTCTCTCTCTCTCTCTCTCTCTCTCTCTCTCTCTTCACTTTCTTCCAAAAGTACAAACACATTGTAAGTAATTTACATATTTTATATATTCCTTTACTCTCTCTCTCTCTCTCTCTCTCTCTCTCTCTCTCTCTCTCTCTCTCTCTCTCTCTCTCTCTCTCTCTTCCACTTTCTTTCAAAAGTACAAACACTTGTATACATTAAATTAGTAAACATTTCCTCTCTCTCTCTCTCTCTCTCTCTCTCTCTCATCCACTTTCTTTCAAAACTACAAAAAAACGTGTACATTCATTTAGCATACATTTTATACAACTCTCTCTCTCTCTCTCTCTCTCTCTCTCTCTCTCTCTCTCTCTCTCTCTCTCTCTCTCTCTTTCAAAAGTACAAAGACATGTATATATTCATTTACTATGCATTAATATAGTCATCTCTCTCTCTCTCTCTCTCTCTCAAAACATGACGTCTCCTCGGATGGACTGACAAGTCTTTGAGACATCCTGATCTTTGTAACTCCTTCTAACTCTCTCTTTCACTCTCTCTCTCTGCGGGGTTGTCTGAACTCTCTCTCTCTCTCTCTATTCGTTTGCAAACAAATAATGAGATTCGATATGTCTGGCAAACTATCGGAAATCAGTAATGTCGTGAGAGAATTGACAGACGGTGGGGATGCAAGATAAACATAACTGCGGCCATTATAGGCTCTCAATTTCCGCTTGAGAAGAGTTTGCTTCGAGGCTTAAGAAACGAAAGATTGTGAGGAGAAATGATACGGAAATGACTTAACACAGTAATGTTTATTTATTTTATTATTATTATTATTATTATTATTATTATTATTATTATTATTATTATTATTATTATTATTATTATTATTATTCAGAAGGTATACCCGATTCATACGGAACAATCCTATGGAGACGTTAACCTGGAATTCAAAAAAATTATTATTATTATTATTATTATTATTATTATTATTATTATTATTATTATTATTATTATTATTATTATTATTATTATTCAGAAGGAAAATATTCATATTAATGTTATTCAATAACCCAGCACACGACAATTTTACAGTATTTTTTTAAAACAAAAAACGACAATTTTAAAGTAAATTTTTTTTTTTCGAAAAATAAAAAAAAATAGAAAAAAGAACTCAGCATTTAAAAAACAATTTTTTTCACCCCTTTTATTCATGGTTCCTCAATTGTGATCTTTATCCCCTTATTACAAAAAGGCTTTAATCGAATGCTTAAAAATAGGACCCCTAAAATAATTTCGTGGGTCCTTCCGCGAAGGGTTGGAGAAAGGAAAGTTGATAACGAGGTGATTCGGGTTTGAGATGATCTTGGAAACGAGGAACAGGTAAAAAAGGGAGAAGATTATTTTTCCATTTTAGTTTCCTGTGAAAGAAAACTATTGTGCCGGCTTTGTCTGTCCGTCCGCACTTTATTCTGTCCGCTCATTTTCTGTCCGCCCTCAGATCTTAAAAACTACAGAGGCTAGAGGGCTGCAAATTGGTATGTTGATCATCCACCCACCAACCATCAAACAGACCAAATTGCAGTCCTCTAGCCTCAGTAGTTTTTTATCTTATTTAAGGTTAAAGATAGTCATGATCATGCTTCTGGCAACGATATAGGATAGGCCACCATCGGGCCTTGTTTAAAGTTTCATGGGGAGCGGCTTATACAGCATTATACCGAGACCACCGAAAGATAGATCTATTTTCGGTGGCCTTGATTATACACTATACAGAAAACTGGATTGCGCCGAAGAAACTTCGGCGCATTTTTTACTTGTTGTTATTATTCTTACTTCTGTTTTGTCTCCTTTATTCATTCTGTGTAACTATCATTCTTATTTTTATGTCATTTATATATATATATATATATATATATATATATATATATATATATATATATATATATATATATTTATATAAATATATATATACACTCATATGTATATATATACATATACATATACATATACACACACATATAATTTATATATAAATATATAAATATATATATATATATATATATATATATATATATATATATATATATATATATATATATATATATATATATATATATAAATTACCAAACAATACAAAATAAAAAAACAAACATCCCAACTGAAACTCAATCGAATACCATCAACGGCTCAATATGCACACCAATCCTGACATACAAAAATTCAAAAACTTCCTGAGCTATTGAAGTCGAAAACTCACTGAAGAAAAGATAAAAAAAAAAAAACAAGAAAAAAGAAAAAAGATAAAAAGACTACCAAAGACATGAAAAGACTATTTTCTTGAGGGAGTTCCCTATTCCCGATTTGCATTTAAATGAAAAATTTCTCTCTCATCCTGGAGGGCTGAAGAACCATTCTCGAAGACCCCCGAGTTTCATTTTTGTGGAGGGAACAGATTTTTTTTTTTTTTTTTCGTGTTTCTCTGTATCAATTGATGTGTAATGTATTTTTTGAGTAACGTGAATAATCCAGAATAGACGAGGAAAAAATGTGCCGAAGTTTTTTTTTCGGCGCAATCGAGTTTTCTGTACAGCCGCTACGGCGTATAGTCAAGGCCGCCGGAAATAGGTTTATCTTTCGGTGGTCTTGGGTAATGCTGTATGAGTCGCGGCCCATGAAACTTTAATTCTGTCCCGGTGGTGGCATATCCTATATCGTCGCCGGAATAAATAAAAGCTACTAAGGCTAGAGGGCTGCAATTTGGTATGTTTGATGAGTGGAGGGTGGGTGATCAACATTCCAATTTGCAGCCCCTAGGCTCAGTAGTTTTTAAGATCTGAGGGCGGACAGAAAAAGTGCGGACAGAATAAAGTGCGGACGGACGGACAAAACCGGCACAATAGTTTTCTTTTACAGAAAACTAAAACGAGAGACAAGATACATAACAAAAACGAAATCACGGACGCGGTTCGAACTCAGGCAGGCCAATACAGCGATGACAGTTAATCCCTCCATTTTTTTTTTTTATTTTCCCAGAGCGGCGAATATCTTCCCTGATCGAGAGTTTAATTAAAACTGAATATTAGACGCGTACGTCTCTCTCTCTCTCTCTCTCTCTCTCTCTCTCTCTCTCTCTCTCTCTCTCTCTCTCTCTGCTTCGGGGAAACGCCTGGTATTTGAAGCGAGATAATTTCTGGTCGCTGTTCCTATAAGTACAGATGATAAGGATTAAGATTTTTTAAATATTTGTTTTTGTTTACGAGTTTAATCTTTTTTCAAGATTTTTGTGTTTAAGCTTTTTTGCTGCATTTTTTCGTTTTAAGATTTTTAGTTTTTAAATGGTTGTTTATGTTTTTATGTCACTTTTTTGGTTTAAGAATATTCAATTTTGTATTTATATCTATGCTTTTTAGCAGCATTTAATTTTTGTCTTTAAATTTTTTTGCTTTTGTTTTGTGTTAAGTTTTTTTGTCGACTTTTTTTTGCATTAATTTTTTCGATGTACAGAGATAAGTATAAATATTTCTCGTTTTTTCTTAAATTAAGAGATATTATTATTATTATTATTATTATTATTATTATTATTATTATTATTATTATTAGATGAAACCTATTCACCTGGAACAAGCCCTCCAAAGGGGCCATTGACTTGAAATTCTTTAAGCTTCCAAAGAATGTTGGTTTCAATCTCCCACCGCAGCAGACACCCCAACACTGCAGCAGTAACTGATCATGATACAAAACAAGTGATTTTTTTTTTCCATCGCCCTTTTGGAGGCGCGAACCCTCAACGACATCTGAATGGCATGCCACGACACCAACCACTATGCCAGCGGACCAGCTTAAATAAGGAAAGTAAAATAAATAAACAAACAAAAAAATGACAGATTTAAATCATTAGGTCAATAAATAAACATGATTTGTTCCCTGACAAATAACTCAGTAGTCAAACACGACTTGTTTCCAATTTCTATTTCCGGCTCCGAAACAAATTACCCAGCACGACTGACCTCTCCCCATCAGCGAGGTCATTAAAAAACGAGGTCATTAATCTATAATTCGCGGTGCGGAAAATGTAATGAATTTATTCGCGAGCGCCAACAATGTTTTCGATGCTTTTATTTTATTTGTTTGGAAAAAAAAAAACAGCTGATCTCTGAACTTTCTTTTTTTAGGGGGG
>NC_089795.1:90576729-90591729 GCF_040412425.1 Macrobrachium rosenbergii | reverse complement strand
TTTATCTATTTATCCATTCATTCATTAATATATATTTCTTCTTTTCTAAAACAAACTGACTTTTTCTTTCTGTATTTCCTATTATATTCTGTGACTTTTAAATGAACATCATATTATTTGAAATGTTGAATTTAAAGTCAATGGCTCCTGTGACCTTGTTCTAAATGAATAAGGGGCTAATCCTTCGGCCAGCCCTAGGAGAGCTGTTAATCAGCTCAGTGGTCTGGTAAAACTAAGGTATACTTACTTATCTGAATAATAATAATAATAATAATAATAATAATAATAATAATAATAATAATAATAATAATATCAAATGATGTTGCTTTTTCATGGTTATAATCACAAAAAACTTTCAATTTATTGTAGTAAATTCACGAACGTATAAAACCCAGATATCAAAAAAAAAAACATATATATATACTGGTACAAAACTGAGTAAATTTCCCACGGCTAAACACTATTTCACTTGCTACTGGGGCTGGTGTAAAAAGGTTTTGGGGTGGGGAGGGGGTACATTATAAATTGGGGTGGGTATAAGGGTTTGGGGGCGGGCTAGCTACCTCGTTCCTCGTATTTTCAAGTCGTCAGGTATTTATTGTTTGGTTAGCAACGCCATGCATCGCGCGAAAATAATTCTCGCTCTCATGGTCTGGTCGTAAAGTTTTACTAAGGGTGCAGTTTATTCCCTCTCTCTCTCTCTCTCTCTCTCTCTCTCTCTCTCTCTCTCTCTCTCTCTCTCTCTCTCTCTCTCTTTGGCAACAAATTGACCATCAATCTAAGAGTTTTATTTCAGTATTGCTGTCATTTCGAGAGCTAGCGTGAAGGTTTATTGCGATACTGAACAATTGTACACCGTAACTGTACAATCATTTGATATTTATGTACTTGAGCAAGTAACATAAAACAGGGTCGAGATAGCAAGATTGCTGCCACAATACAACAAAAGATGTTGTCAACAAATGTCGAAAATTTATTGCATACATGTCACAAACATGTTGGCAACAAGTCAACAACCTTAAGTGGTGAAGGTAACTTATCACATACTGTACATGTAACAAACATGTTGGGAGCAAGTCAGCAACCTTAAGCTATGAACGTAAATTATCACATATACATATAACAAACATGTTGGCAACAAGTCAACAACCCTAAGTGGTGAAGGTAACTCATCACATACATGTCACAAACATGTTGGTAACAAGTCAACAACTTTCACTAGTGAATGAAGCTTTGGCCAATGCCGGGTAATTGTATAAAACACTGATTAGGATTACAAGTAAGTTGATAACATGTATTCAACTTGTTTGTGATGTGTATATATTAAGGCGACGTGTGTTTATGACCAAGGGATGTTGAATACCGTCCCAGAATTCAAGCTAAGGAAATGCTATTCTGTATACTGGTCTGCAGGTATGGTGGCTAGCGTCGTGGCTTGCTGCTCAGAAGTCACGAGTTCGCGCCTCCCCCAGGGCGATGAAAAACTCGCTGACTCATGTATCATGATCAGTTACTGCTGTAGTGTGGGGTCTGCGGTGGGAATTTGAAGCCAACATTTTTTGGAAGACTTAATTTTCAAGT
Organism: Macrobrachium rosenbergii; assembly: GCF_040412425.1. Lineage (NCBI taxonomy): Eukaryota > Metazoa > Arthropoda > Malacostraca > Decapoda > Palaemonidae > Macrobrachium > Macrobrachium rosenbergii. Next base: position 90,590,148 of record NC_089795.1, on the reverse strand, counting down.
CAATGGCCCCGTGGGCTTGTTCCATGTAATAGGTTTCATCCAATAATAATAATAATAATAATAATAATAATAATAAAGGGTCCAGAGGTTTTATAGGCTGACCCAGGGCTGGAAGACGGCTAGTCTAAACATGAATGAAATATACTGATACATAAAAAATTCAATCAAATTCTAAATATTACATTTGTCAGCAAGATAATCACAAGCTAATTCAATTATCAACTTCTTGTTTTCCAATTCCTGATTCTCTTATTTATTTCATTATTCACCTTTCATCTCACCGTTCCTGAACAGTTCCCAGCACAGAATAAATCCATTATTGGGTAAAAAAACTCTTCAAAGCAATTCCATTTAAAATATATATATTTTTTGTTTTGGGTATTGGGATCACCGCGCTATGAAATATTGCAACAGAAACTTTCATTTTGTTGTAACTTTTTTCCCACAGGAAAATACAAACGAGTTTTATGCTACAGAAAGTTCAGCGCTTCGTAAATATTTCTGGAACTGCAAATTTTAGAGAGCTTTGCTTTCATTACGCTCTCTCGTAATATCTACTGTAGATCTCCCATTCTCTCTCTCTCTCTCTCTCTCTCTCTCTCTCTCTCTCTCTCTCTCTCTCTCTCTCTCTCTCACTTTCTCTTAGTCTCTAGTTCTCTCTTTTCTCTTTTCTCAGTGCTTCATAAATATTTCTGGAATTACCAATTTTAGAAAGTTTTGCTTTCATTCAATATCCCCCTCTCTCGTAATATCTAGCAGATCTCCTATTCTCTCTCTCTCTCTCTCTCTCTCTCTCTCTCTCTCTAAATTCTCCTTCCTGCACTTTCTCTCTACTGAATATTTCTCTCTAATGCATGCATAAAATATATAGCAAACACGAAAAACTAATCAAGGAGAGAAAAAAATCGAAAATATATTATATATCTACAGTAAGTCTTGATATATATATATATATATATATATATATATATATATATATATATATATATATATATATATATATATATATATATACATATATACATATATATATATACATACATACATACATACATACATACATACATACATACATACATACATACATACATACATCTTCATCAGCAAGAACCTCCCATTGAAACTCAATATCGTACATATTAATTCCTTCGGGAGGAATCAAATCTCGCAATTCATCGCTCATTCATTGCTTTGTGAATTATTCCATTATTCCCCTTGACGAATTATTATACCCCCGAGGGTGTAATTCGACGAGTTATTCAGTAAATTATCGAGGAAATTATTCGGGGGAATTATTAAAAAATAACTCAGCATCCATAAGAAATGATGATGCTTATTAACTTCAAATTTCTTTCTGTCGGAGATAAATAGTACGATGATGCTGGTCTTGTCATTCATTTAAAATTTTCTAATTAATATAGATTTTTATTTATTAATTTTTTCCAATTAATATAGATTTTAATTTATTTTCAATTTTTTTTATAGTTGGCTATCATCTTTTCAACTCGTCTCTCGTAAAAACATACTTTATTATTATTATTATTATTATTATTATTATTATTATTATTATTATTATTATTATTATTAAGAAATCCACAATTATTATTATTATTATTATTATTGAAGAAATTGCCACAATCATTGTCAGAGTACTATTTATTAAAATATACGTGATACATACATTGACATCATTGTGGAATTTTCATCATTTTATTATTATTATTATTATTATTATTATTATTATTATTATTATTATTATTATTATTATTATTATTATTATTCAGAAGATGAACCCCTATTCATATGCAAAACAAGCCCACCAAAGGGGCCACTGACTTGAAAATCAAGCTTCCAGAGAAGATTATGGTGTTCATTTGAAAGAGGTTACAAAAGATGGTAGGAGATGCAGTTTTGTTTTTGTGTCTGGGGACAGTGAGGTCATGAAAAATGATGAAATATTGGTGACGATGATGAAGACAGGGACTTTTTTTTAGAAATATGTAACACGGAGAAGCAAGGCTTCAGGAAACTAGATTTCCATAAATGATAATGGACTTCAGAAAATAGATTAGAGTTTTATTGAATATTAATAGAAATATCTTCTAACCTATTTTGATATCGCATTATCTCTCTCTCTCTCTCTCTCTCTCTCTCTCTCTCTCTCTCTCTCTCTCTCTCTCTCTCTTATCAAATTACAAAGTAAAAACATTGTAAGTATACAACATTATTTATACTTTTCGTCCTCTCTCTCTCTCTCTCTCTCTCTCTCTCTCTCTCTCTCTCTCTCTCTCTCTCTCTCTCTCTCTCTCTCAGTTCAAATTACACACAGTAAGAGCATTATGTATATGCGAAATTATATTTTTCAGCAATGAAATCAAATCTGTCTGTCTGTCTGTCTGTCTCTCTCTCTCTCTCTCTCTCTCTCTCTCTCTCTCTCTCTCTCTCTCTCTCTCTCTCTGTCTTCTTCTTCTTCTTCTTCTTCTTCTTCTTCTTCTTCTTCTTCTTCTTCTTCTTCTTCTTCATATTTGAACCTGGTCATTCTGTACCAGGATAAGTTACTTAATAAGATAAAAGCCTTTTAGGTATGATTCAATGCATATAATTACACAACTGTAAATAGTAATTATCAAAAATTATAATTACTCTTAATAGTACTAATAGTACTAACCATGACAATGATATCATTGTCCCCATACTACTACCACTAATACTACTACAAACACAGACGATGATAGCAGTGATAATGACACCAGCAATAATAAAGAAAACCAACTTGAAAAAAGAAGTAATAATAGAAAATATTAAGAGACTCTTCCCATTCTTAGTTCTGGTCGCTCTCTGAAATCTTGCCTGAGAGGATTTCCAGGAGATTTAACGTTAATCACTGGGTTGGAAGCGCCAAGGGGGGTGGGGAGGGAGAAGGGAGGGAGAGAGGGTGGAGGGAGAAAGGGAGAAGGAGGGAGAGAGGGTGGAGGATGAAGGGGGAAGGAGGGAGAGAGGAGGATGATGGAGGGGGATAATAGGTAGGAAGGAAACATCAGAAGATGCAGAAGAAGAATTAATGTTATATTAACTGAGAGAGAGAGAGAGAGAGAGAGAGAGAGAGAGAGAGAGAGAGAGAAGTTAACTTAAGTATACCTTAGTTTAACCAGACCACGGAGCTGATTAACTGGAGAGAAAGTTAAGTATACCTTAGTTTAACCAGACCACGGAGCTGATTAACAGCTCTCTCTCCTCTCTCTCTCTCTCTCTCTCTCTCTCTCTCTCTCCCAAACATTCATAGCTGATGAGGCCTCTCCTAGGGCCATTTGACATCAAAGGCGTCCTCGGCACTTGGCTCAAATTGACCATCAATGCGCAGAAATCTCTACCCTATTCCACTAGGGAAGCAGTATTATTCTTCGGAGCTGATACTTACGTCCTTTTCCCGTACCTCCGTTCATATTCTCTTTCTGATATCCTACGTTCCATGGATATATATTTACTTTGAGACTGTATATTGATTGGTTTTTAGTTGTGTTTTCAAGTTACGAATGTTTAAGCTACATATATACAGTATATATATATATATATATATATATATATATATATATATATATATATATATATATATATATATATATATATATATATATATTGCTTGAAAAATATTCGAAACTCGAAAATACAAGTAAAAAAACAACAAATATGTATTCACAAACTAACAAGTAAGCTGGACTGGGAGCAAGAAGAAAATAATAAATAATTGCCTTTATCTCTCTCTCTCTCTGTCTCTCTCTTTCTCTCTGTCTGTCTGTCTGTCTTGCACTTCCTCTCCTCTTCTGTTCTTTCCTAGCTTCTCTCTCTCTCTCTCTCTCTCTCTCTCTCTCTCTCTGTCTCTAACTTATCCTAACATACGTTGCAAATTGTCCGGGTGAGTTGTCTCATCAGGAATTCTGCTAGAAATTGAGATATCTTTTGGGGGACGAAATGAACTGGTGTCTGGCTGTCGAAGGGGAGGCTTTGTGCATCGTCGAAGCTTACTGGTATGGTACCTATAGTAGTGGTAGTAGTGGGTTTAGTATGGGTTATAATAATAATAATAATAGTGATTATGATAGGCGTTCTCCTCATTATTACTATAATTCTGTTATCTCGTTCTCTCTCTCTTTCTCTTTCTTTCTTTCTCTCTCTGTCTCTCTCTCTCTGTCTGTCTGTCTGTCTGTCTCTCTCTCTCAACGTTATATATATATATATATATATATATATATATATATATATATATATATATATATATATATATATATATATATATATATATATATATATATATATATATATATATATATATATATATATATATATATATATATGTATATGTGTGTCTATGTGTGTGTGTGTGTGTGTGTGTGTGTGTACATATACTGTATATATATCTATATATATATATATATATATATATATATATATATATGTATATATATATTTATAGAGAGAGAGAGAGAGAGAGATACTTCAATTTACACGTGAAAGCCAATACACATTGTTAATAAAATATCTGTCAATAAAAGATTCTGGATTGCACAGCCTGGATAATATAACACGAATATCAATGAGAGAGAGAGAGAGCGAGAGAGAGAGAGAGAGAGAGAGAGAGATACTTCAATTTGCACATGAAAACCAATACACATTGTTAATGAAATATCTGTTGATAAAAGATTCTGTATACTACAGCCTGGTTAAGATAACACGAATATCTAAAAGAGAGAGAGAGAGAGAGAGAGAGAGAGAGAGAGAGAGAGAGAGAGAGAGAGAGAGAGAGAGAGAGAGAGAGCTCAGTTCACGAAAGAAGCCTAGCACCCCATTCCTAATAAAATATCAGTTTATACTTTATAAATATTCCGTATTTCCCAGCGGAGATAAGACGATACTCTTACAAGAATATCTAGAGAGAGAGAGAGAGAGAGAGAGAGAGAGAGAGAGAGAGAGAGAGAGATACCCCAGTTTACAAAAGAAGCTTTGCCCACATTCTTAATAAAATACCACTTTTACGGAAGATTCTGTTTTTCATAACAGAGATAAGACGATATTCTTGCAAGAGTATCTAAGCATTAACGAAGGCTGCTTGAACTGATTAGCATAACTTGAGTATCATACACAGTTGGGAGAGAATGCTCTCTCTCTCTCTCTCTCTCTCTCTCTCTCTCTCTCTCTCTCTCTCGTATGCAAATGTTTACCTCTGCAAAGACCGGAAGACACACCGTTCCGTTTTTAGTTTTCTGTAAAAGAAAACTATTGTGCCGGCTTTGTCTGTCCGTCCGCACTTTATTCTGTCCGTCCTCAGATCTTAAAAACTGCTAAGGCTAGAGGGCTGCAAATTGGTATGTTTGGTGATTGGAGGGTGGATGATCAATATACCAATTTGCAGCCCTCTAGCCTCAGTACTTTTTAAGATCTGAGGGCTGACAGAAAAGTGAGGGCAGAATAAAGTGCGGACGGACAGACAAAGCCGGCACAATAGTTTTCTTTTACGGAAAAATAAAAATGTCAGTATCACCATAATTTGCAATAACACCCATGGACCCTGACGAAAAAAAAAACAAGAAAAAAAGTTTTGATTTTAAAAAATATTGACTTACAAAATAAGATTATAATTTTTTTCGCGAACAATTGTAATTAATTGAGAAAATTGTTAAAATCACATTAAAGTAACAAAGGCCATGACAGTACTGTCATTCAGAAAATGCAAATTTTTACTTACCATATAGAAACTTTAATACCTATGAAACAAATTAAAAAAAAATTTTTAAATGATTTTATAAAATAAAAAAACAAATCCCCATTGACAGAGGTTGTAAGCTTACCTGGAAGGTAAGGGGTAATTTCCCTATGGCGTTACCTTACCCTTCAGTATTAGGCAGGTAATGTACACATGGAAATGTTATGTGATATTCACTGCATCATTTTTTTACGACCGTAAAATAAAACTGTTATTTTTTTATATTTTTTTTTTTGTGGGTTGCAATAACACTGAAAGGGAATTTACTTCTCTTGGTCATTTTTTTATGTTACAGAATATTAGAAATTACCTTTCTTAATCAATGATGACAGGTGGAAGTGAATTTCAAAATTTTCAAAAGGTAGATAATCTTAATTTCAATAAATTTAAATATGTAAATATAAATGTAAATACACACACACACACACACATATATATATATATATATATATATATATATATATATATATATATGTATGTATATATATATATATATATATATCAATATATATATATATATATATATATATATATATTATATATGTATGTATGTATACATATAATATAATATACATAAAATATATATACATACATTTTATATATATATATATATATATATATATATATATATATATATATATATATATATATATATATATATATATATATATATATATACATATATATATATATACATACATATATATACATATATATATATATATATATATATATATATATATATATATATTTACAGTTATATTTACATAAATATTTAAATTTATTGAAAACTAGGATTACCTACCTTTTGAAAATTTTAAAATTCACTGCCACCTTTCATCATTTTATTATCAAACATACAAACATACACACACATATATATATTCTCAACAACACAAAACAAAAACAAAATCAAACTACTGACAAAACTCCAAAAAAATTCTTGTCATGCCCACATTCGAATCAATCATTTGATAACAGACAACAAATTATACGGAGCGGAGAAACAATCCATCAAATATTCTGATTGTCAGCTATGTTCCTGTAAGCCAAAAGGTCATCACGCCTGTCGAATGGAATTACTAGGTTTCCAAAAGGTTTCGTAAAGGTCGCAGGGTCAAGTGCGGTCAGGAGTTAACGAGGTTATAGCGTGAAGTCGATGCACTGATACAATGATATATAGGTACGGTTTAAAACACTGATGTATAGGGAAAAGTTAGATGGGACAGGTTTTGCTGAGAGAAGGTATAATTGGTGAAATGATTCTGGGAGTGAAAATTGCGTGTTGTGTTTACATATATATATATATATATATATATACATATATATACATATATATATATATATATATATATATATATATATATATATATATATATATATATATATATATACATACATATATATGTATGTATACATATATATATATATGTGTGTGTATCCATGCATACACAACTTAATTAAAACAACACCAACGAAAAAAAAAAAATTATTCTAATCTAGAGGCATCAACCTTTGATAAAAAAATACTAATCTTCCTTTTTCCTTTAGGAATCACATTTTTCAATTCTATTACATTTTTCCCATTCTCTCTCTCTCTCTCTCTCTCTCTCTCTCTCTCTCTCTCTCTCACTGTTGTTGTTCCCTCCGGAACAAATCAAAACGGAGTACCTGTCACGACGGTTTTGTATCACAGTGCGAACTGGTTCAAGAGGTTTTTTTGCATTTTTTTTTTTTTACTTTAACATTGTATATAACTCTTTTGTGAAACAGAAAATAAAAAAAGAGCATAAGAAATTATATGGAATATTATAATATTAAAGAATAGTTAAATATATACTATTTTTATGACAAAAAGTCTTATTATTGAAATTTCAGTAAATCACGAATTTGGAATAAAAAATATTTGAAGAAAAGATCACTAAGAATATTGTAATATTGAAATATGGTTATATAAATACTACTTTTTGAGACAGTAAAGGCAGGATATATTGAAAAAATCAGTCAGACACGACTAAGGAAAAGATAACTAAACTATAGAAATTACAAGAGAAAGGTAAATATTCAACAATAATTTTATTACATTATAAATATCGTAAGAATATTAATACTATTTGTTTAGACAATAAAGACATGATATATTACTGAAGGTTATCAATAAAACATGAATTTGTAAGAAGATTAAGAAGAAAAAATAACTAAACTGCAGAAATGAAAAGAGCTAAGTAAAGATTAGAAAATAATCATATTAAGTTTATATGTATCCTACGAATGTATCTAATCTTCAGTTCTGCTTTATCTGGTCGTTTGGCAACAACTGAAAACGAGAATTGCAAAGAGGTCTGATACATAGTGATTCACTGAGATTAAATAATAATACCTTTAATACTATTTCAAATCAACAGCCGATTTTCCTGGATCAATCTGGATATCTGGGACGTTCGTTGGTCTCTCTCTCTCTCTCTCTCTCTCTCTCTCTCTCTCTCTCTCTTTCTCTCTCACTCATTTTCTTTCTTTCTCTCTCTCTCTCTCTCTTCCTTTTCTCTGTCTCTCGCTCTTTTGCTCTCTTTCTCCCTCTCTCCCTTTCCTCCGTTCTCTCTCTCGCTCTCTCTCTCTCTCTCTCTCTCTCTCTCTGCCTCTCTCTTTCTCTCTCACTCATTTTCTTTCTCTCCCTCTCTTTCTCTTTTTCTCTCTGTCTCTCTTTTCTTTCTCTCTGTCTCTCGTTCTATTGATCTCTCTCTCTCTTTCCTCCTCTCCTCTCTCTCTCTCTCTCTCTCTCTCTCTCTCTCTCTCTCTCTCTCCATGGACTGCAATTCCTTTACACAGTACAGCAGCAGGAATCTCAAAACTGCCTAATTCTGTCCTTATATCACCCTCATACAAATAGAACTCTAATTAGACATCATATATATGGAATTAACATGCCTATAAAAGATTTTCTCTGTCATTAAACAATGCAAAAACACACATACACACACACACACACGTACACAAACAAACGCCCAATTTCAAAAACTTTCCCTATGGCACACGGGAAAAAAAATTCAGTCAAAAACCAAAATGATCTGTCAGCTGGATTTCTCCTAAATCTCTCTTGATGGACCTCGTCGTTTGCAACGCTCCCTTTCAGAGGCCCGAATGAAAGGTGTTGGATGATGGCGTTTTATTTTTCCCCCCTGTCTGCCACACCCCTAAAATTCGCCTTTCAAATGAACACCGTAATATATTTTGGAAGCTAGAATTTCAAGCCAGTGGCCCCTGTGGTGGGCTCGTTCCATATGAATGGTGTTCATCTCCCGAATAATAATAATAATAATAATAATAATAATAATAATAATAATAATAATAATAATAATAATAATCTTTGGAAGCTTGAATTTCAAACCAATGGCCCTGTGGTGGGGTTTGTTCCATATGAATAGGGTTCATCTTCTGAATAATAATAATAATAATAATAATAATAATAATAATAATAATAATAATAATAAATAATAATAATAATAATAATACTCTTTGGACGCTTGAATTTCAAATCAGAGGCCCCTTTGGAGGGCTTGTTCCTTATGGATATGTTAATAATAATAATAATAATAATAATAATAATAATAATAATAATAATAATAATAATAATAATAATAATAACGTTTGTCAGACCACAAAAACTGTAGGTTTATAGATTTCATATACACACCAGTACGCAAGCCCATAGTATGCAAGACCAATAGCTAACGGCGCTTTTGCACATTGCCAAATCCCTTACTAGAAAATAACCTTCCATTCTCCCTACATGTCCAGATTATGACTAAAATACCCTCCGATCGCATTTCCTCTCGACGTTTCATCTTCCTAAAAAAAAAAAGAATGCATTATCTCATTCCTTTTTTTAGCGTTCTGTAAAAGAAAACTATTGTGCCGGCTTTGTCTGTCCGTCTGCACATTATTCTGCCGGCACTTTTTCTGTCGGCCCTCAGATGTTAAAAACCACTGAGGCTAGAGGGATGCAAATTGGTATGTTGATCATCCACTCTCCAATCATCAAACATACCAAATTGCAGCCCTCTAGCCTCAGTAGTTTTTATTTTATTTAAGGTTAAAGTTAGCCACAATCGTGCGTCTGGCAACGATATAAGACAGGCCACCACCGGGACGTGGTTAAAGTTTCATCTATCTTTCGAGACCACAGAAAGATAGATCTATTTTCGGTGACCTTGATTATACGCTGTACAGAAAACTCGATTGCACCGAAGAAACTTTGGCGCATTTTTACTTGTTTTTTTTTTTTATTTCAGTGTCAGTTTCTTCCCCTCTTCCATGAATGAAACAGGAGAAACTGTCATGCGAGTTTCGTTTCAGCGTGAACATTTATTTTTTTTTATTTTTTGGAAGACTGGAAAAATGGCGCGGCCTTGCAATGGAAGTCAGAAATATAGAACGCTGAAATATACAAATGAATTTTTATTTTTTGGTCGATGTTTATTTTTCTTTACTCTCTTTTGTGTTTTTTAGAAGATAAATAAATGAAATTAAAGTATTTGATAGAAAAATAATTTAAAGATAAATACTAAAACAGTTAAAAACAATAAGGAAATGAGACTTAATTGTTAGAACACTGAAATATACAAATGATTTTTGGTTAATGTTTATTTTTCTATTCATTTTTTTAATTTCTTTAGAAAAAACAACATCATAAATGAAACACGAGTATTTGATAAAAATATAAATGAAAAATTAATAATAAACCGGTTAAAAACAATTATGAAATTATACGTAATTGTTACTGGCTTTGATACACTGTCATATCAGATACAGTTCTTAAGTCCGTCCTCTGAAAAACAAGAAAATTGATAACTTGTAAAAATAAAGGATATTTCCTCATTATCATTATTCAGAAGACGAACGCCTATTCATATTTAACAGAAAGATAATAGGAAATACAGAAATAAGAGATAATTTGTTAGAAAAAAAAAAAAAAAGATAGGTTAAGTTCAAGCGAAGATGCAACGCATTCCTACCCTTCAACAATTCTCATTGTATTTTAACAATTTACTTACATTTTCATCTAGTTATTTACTATTTTTTAAATCTATATTTTATTTTCTAATACCTGATCTCATCTTTCTTTATTTTCCATTACCTTCTGTTACTTAATTTTCAAATGAACGACATAATATTCTTTGGAAGCTTGAATGTCAAGTTAATGGAACCTTTGGTGGCCTTGTTCTATATGAATAAGGGTTTATCTTCTGAATAATAATAATAATAATAATAATAATAATAATAATAATAATAATAATAATAATAATAATAATAATAATTATAATTGAAATGCCATCGAAAATACAGTCAGAAAACTCTACGGAGTTACATCCCAGGTTTCAGCTATATACCTGCTGCAATGATTTAAATAATAATAATAATAATAATAATAATAATAATAATAATAATAATAATAATAATAATCCATCGTGCTGCTGGAAAACAGATTTCCAGGACTCTTCAGCTGTGCCAATAGTCCTGGAAATGAAGCGACAGGAAATTCTTCCTTCTCCGGAGAAAGGTTTCTCCTGACGAGTGTCTCAGGACTTGAAAGCTTCGCTCGGTCACACTCACACACTCTCACACCGGCTGGTGCGTGCGTATTCATACGTAATTTTGGAGAGAGAGAGAGAGAGAGAGAGAGAGAGAGAGAGAACTTTCTCCTTCTCACTGTCATTGATTGTAATCCATAATCTATCAAAACTGCGTTTTTGTAGACTCTCTCTCTCTCTCTCTCTCTCTCTCTCTCTCTCTCTCTCTCTCTCTCTCTCTCTCAATTCTATAACTTATTAAAGCAGCGCCTTATTCTAAAGAGAGAGAGAGAGAGAGAGAGACTATGAAAAAGCAGTTCTGATAGATTGTAAATTGCAGTTAGTGACAGTGAGGAGAAAGTTCTCTCTTTCTCTCTCTCTCTCTCTCTCTCTCTCTCTCTCTCTCTCTCTCTCTCTCTCTTTAGAATAAGGCGCGTCTTGAATAAGTTACAGAGATTGAGAGAGAGAGAGAGAGAGAGAGAGAGAGAGAGAGTTCTTGAACAGCATTTTAGTAGCAGTGATAAGTAGAGAATTAATTTCTCTTATAATTATGAACGTAAAAATCATTAATATTTAACTGTTATGGAAATGATAAACATTGATTAAAAAAAACATGAAAACCTACGAAAAAAACATGCCGCTGTATGAAAAATCTTCCCTAAGCAAATAAAACTGTACACAAATAAAAAAAAAACAGATATCACGGTTTATTCAGCAATCTTTTTCAATCTGTGCAATAAACCCGTGTTGGCTGTTTTTTTCAGACAATATTACCATAAAAAAAGAAATAAAAACCTACATTCGAAAGGAAATAGCATCACGGCAATTTTTCTTTAATCCGGGACTGGTTTTTTTTGGGGGAGGGAGATACAATAAACCATGCCTTGTTTTTTTGACATTTTCTAAAAAAAGCAAATAAAAACCTACATTCGAAAGGAAATAGCGTCACCTCTGTGACACGATATGCTTTTGTTTTCACGTCGCTTTTTTTTTTAACCGGGGAATGTTTTTTTGGGGGGAGATACAATAAACAATGCCTTATTTTTTTTGACAACATTACTAAAAAAAAAAAAATTAAAACCTACATTCGAAAGGAAATAGCATCACCTTTGTGACACGATATGCTTTTGTTTTCACGGCACTTTTTTTAACCCGGAATGTTTTTTTTTTTTTTTTTTGAGAGCCCCCGCCAGCGGCGACTTACGTTTCAGCAATTCTTTTTCATCTGACAAGACTTGGAAAAGGAGAGTGTATTTTTTTTTTTTTTTTTTTTGCTTTGGTATTTGTGCTTTTTGCGTGTTTTCAAATTTTTTTTATTTTGCTCTTGTTTAAAAAGTTTACCGTAGGGAAAATCGAAAATTTGGTATACATTGTCAAGTGTCTGCATTAGGTATTTGCATAACTAAGAAGAAAGTTGAAGTTTCTTAAGAAATAATACTTTATAGCAGAGTATTGCTGGCGTAACAAAGAGGCTGAAGAAATATAAAGAAAAATACAAAAATATATTTCAGTTTCAATTACAAACTAATGCAAATGAATAGCAGTTGCAATATTTACGTCTTTTTTTCTCTCTCTCTCTCTCTCTCTCTCTCTCTCTCTCTCTCTCTCTACAAAACTGTAAGATGCAAGACCTTGTATCACAGAGAGAGAGAGAGAGAGAGAGAGAGAGAGAGAGAGAGAGAGAGAGAGAGAGAGAGCATGTTGCACTGCAACTGAGCAATGAAAAAACCCTGGCGTCAAATGGACCGTTTACTTGTACTACTTTCGAGGCAGAAAGAGAAAGCGAGAGGAGAAAGCAGAGAGAAAGTAAAAATACTCTCACTTCACGAGCTGTTACACTTCACAGGAATGGGGGGGGAGGGATGAGGGGCGGGTGTGGCGTGGGGTGGGGTAGGGGGTGTTGTCCTATGAAGTGTTTCGAGCAAGCTGAAAAATTGCTTGGGTGTGATACCAGGCAGAAAGTCTGATATTTATATCCGAGATGGGGGACTGATCTCTCTCTCTCTCTCTCTCTCTCTCTCTCTCTCTCTCTCTCTCTCTCTCTCTCTCTCTCTCTGTCTTTCCTTATGCACACTTTTATGTAGATATAAACAA
>NC_089795.1:90544229-90571729 GCF_040412425.1 Macrobrachium rosenbergii | reverse complement strand
AACAATCATCTCTAGAATTAAGAACAAATCCTTCAATTTCTTTCATTTCACCTATCTACCAACTACCTTATTCCCTGCTAATTGTTATAATTTTTAATGTTTTTTTATATTATCAATATTATTACTGTCGTTATCCGATTTATCATTTTTTATCATGTTAGTTCATATATCTAGATTGTATATGTTATTGTCTCTACTTTCTATATTTCATGTATATGGCCTTGAGCTGAAATAAAATCTCTTATTATTATTATTATTATTATTATTATTATTATTATTATTATTATTATTATTATTATTATTATTATTATTATTAACAGCACATTCAGAATTGATGGTCCAAGCCCATAGCATTTCGATTCTCTTAGGATTCGAATCTGGGGCCTCTATTCAGCGAGGTAGATTTGAATAAATTACGGACAGATTAGCTTGAATATAGTTATTTTAATCCTAGTGAAATCTTTTGGATATATTAGATATTGGCATAATGGAAATAATGCAATGATGATTAGATCTTGATTAAGTTTAAATTGGAATAAAAAAATTTTTGTATAAATGATATTTTGTTAAGAAAATGTATTGGTCTTGTTTTGCAACCTGAGCTCTCTCTCTCTCTCTCTCTCTCTCTCTCTCTCTCTCTCTCTCTCTCTCTCTCTCTCTCTCTCTCTCAGCGTTTTCAAATTAATCTCTTAATGTGTTCCCAAGTCTCATTAAACTAAGAAATGATTTTTATCTCTCTCTCTCTCTCTCTCTCTCTCTCTCTCTCTCTCTCTCTCTCTCTCTCTTAATTTATCATATCTCTCTCTCTCTCTCTCTTAATTTATCATATCTTTCTTATTACTGTTGTTCGATATTTCTCTGAAAATTCGCTCTCTCTCTCTCTCTCTCTCTCTCTCTCTCTCTCTCTCTCTCTCTCTCTCTCAATTTATCATATTTTTTTATTACTGTTGCTCGATATTCCTTTGAAAATTCTCTCTCTCTCTCTCTCTCTCTCTCTCTCTCTCTCTCTCTCTCTCTCTCTCTCTCTCTCTCTCTCAGGATCGACACATTATGCCTGCTCTTATGAGAAAGTGAACTGAAAACAAACAAAGAAAAAAAAATAAACCAAAAACGCTCTCCCAAAAATAGGGACCTCTGTAGAGCATTACGTATGTATTAGCCTTGGGGGTCTTATCTCTAACTTTCGAATACTTTCTTTTTTTTAGAAAGTTACGACACTTTCTCCATTTAGATTACACATTTAGGAGTTCACTCCATCTTCTACTGATAAAAAAAAAAACATCTTTTGGTTTTTATCTGCGAGTTTTCGGCATATATTTTTTTTGAAAGGAGCTCAAAGTGAGTTGGATGAGCGTGGTTTTAAATAATTAGGTTTTTAAAATTTTTCTGTAAAAGAAAACTATTGTGCCGGCTTTGTTTGTCCGTCCGCACATCTTTCTGTCCGCACTTTTCCTGTCCGCCCTCAGAACTTAAAAACTACTGAGGCTAGATGGCTGCAAATTGGTATGCTAATCATTCACCCTCCAATCATCAAACATACCAAATGGCAGCCCTCTAGCCTCAGTAGTTTTTATTTGATTTAAGGTTAAATTTAGCCATATTCGTGCTTCTTGCAACGATATAGGATAGGCCACCACAGTCCCGTGGTTGAAATTTCACGGGCCGCGGCTCATACAACATTATGCCGAGACCACCGAAAGATAGATCTATTTTCAGTGGCCTTAATTATACGACGTAGCAGCTGTACAGAAAACTCGATTGCGCCGAGGATACTTCGGCGTATTTTCTACTTGTTTACTTTTTACAAACTAAAAGGTGAAATATCATTAGGAAATTTTAGCAAATAAATAAAAATAAAAAAGAATGCATTTAGGATTAATGAAGTTAAGGTTGATTATTATTATTATTATTATTATTATTATTATTATTATTATTATTATTATTATTATTATTATTATAACTGCTTCAGCAACTTCAAAATATTCAGTCGTTTCTATTATTGTCATTATAAGTCTGCTATTACTGCCATTATTATCATTATTAATCTGCTCTTATTACCATTATAAGTCTGCTATTATTACAATTATTATCATTATTAATCTGCTATTATTATCATTATAAGTTTGCTATTATTACCATTATTATCATTATTAGTCTGCTATTATCGCCATTATAAGTCTGCTATTATTACCATTATTATCACTATTAGTCTGCTAATATTACCATTATAAGTATGCTATTATTACCATTATCATCATTATTAGTCTGCTATTATTACCATTATAAGTTTCTATTTGTTATCATTATATTATTAGTATGCTAATATTGCCATTATAAGTCTGCTATTACTACCATTATTAGTTTTCCATTATTACCATTATTAGTCTGCTATATTACCATTATTAATATTAAACATCAGCCTTATTACACTTCATTACCTATGTCAAAAGGTCCAAATTGAATTTCGGCGCGCAGGAATATTTTTAATGTCTATATAAACCTTTGTAGGGGGGGGCGTTTGCCAATCGATGAACTTTTTCAATGCATAAATAAACACAGGAGGGGGTGGGGTGAGGGGGGCAGGGTGGGGGGGCGGCCAATCGACGAATTCAATCATGTATGGGAAATTAATTTAGGCCTGATTATAATTCAGTAATCGGAATAACTATTATATTGTTTACCGGGCTAATGTGAAAGCTTAATTAACATGCTATTGACATTTTTTGTCGTTTTGATTATTTTAATTAAGTTTGTATACCTGTACATCATATATATATATATATATATATATATATATATATATATATATATATACATATATATATATATATAAATATGTATATATGTATATATATAAATATGTATAAATATGTATATATATATATATATATATATATATATATATATAAATATTAATTTAAAACATCATCTATGTATTTCTCAAAATACAAATATGCCCCACGCCAGGCCTATGAAGTGAGATTGGTAATTCTAAACACCCATTTTCAAAATCCCTTTTACTCCTGTCTATAGCTGCCCAATGTTCTCAGAATCTGGGTCTATTGTAAATAACGCTAGCACTTGCTTAGGCCTAAACAGATCGTGGACAGAATTGAGAGGACCCATTTCTACAGGTCTATAGACCTCAGCTATTACTGCAGAAGAGGTTTTGTTACCTATTACGAGAGTCAGATATTCACTGTATTTTTTGTCAGAATTTTCTGAAATCCAAAATTTGTTTAGATTTTTATACAGTTAACTTTTAAATTTTCTGATATTCTTAATTTTTTTTTATAATTATGGTTATTTTTTTATGCAAAAAGTTTGGCTACTACCATAACTACTTGACCACATTTTTCCAAATTTGGCAAGAAAATATAATTGATGCTATTTCTATTCCGAGGGAATTTTTTTTATATCAAACGAAGGTTTATATCCGAATGCTTGAATGCTAAACTCTACCGTGGTGAATGTAATTCAATTAGAAAATAATTTTTTAAGATTATTATCTTACTGGTATATAGCTTAGTTAATTAGAATTTAGCTTCACAAAAACCAAAGTCATTGAAAATTGGTTTTAATTATTTCATTCTGTTTATTTTCATTAGTCATCTTTTACTCTTTGTAAGTAAAGATACTTGCATTGTATTTATACCTAGACACACACGCATATATAAATAAATACATACATACATACATACATACATATATATATATATATATATATATATATATATATATATATATATATATATATATATATATATATATATATATTTATACTGAATATACACACGCACACACACACACACATATATATATATATATATATATATATATATATATATCTATATATATATATACTGAATATACATACACACACACACACACACACACACACATATATATATATATATATATATATATATATATATGTATGTATATAATAATATAAAAAAAAATATCAATCTATTATCCCACTAAACCACATAACCATTCCTCACCCAACAAAACCAGATGTCAACCTTCCCACCACCAACGAGGCGCAGAGAAAACATAAATACACATCCCTCCATGAAACCTCAAAATAACAAAACCCCAGAGGAGAAAATTCTCCCTAGAACTCTGGTGGTGGTGGTGGTGGTGGTGGTGGGAGCTTCGAACCTGAAATGCTGATGGATAGTGTCTTTTGCTCGGAGGACAATATGATTCATGAGATGATGAATGGGGCCTTAGGAGATTTTGCTAGGATGCGGGAAGCATAATCCAAAATTCGATAAAGGTCTCCTTTTTTTTTTTTTTTTTTGGAAGAGGAAGGGAATAGTAATGGGGAGAGGAGAGAGAGAGAGAGAGAGAGAGAGAGAGAGAGAGAGAGAGAGATGTGGCTATCATTTGTAAAACGTGGGCTTTCTGATTTGGATTTGAGATTAGAGAGAGAGAGAGAGAGAGAGAGAGAGAGAGAGAGGGAGTAGAGTAGGAACAAGTCACACAAGTCAAAAGTGGACAGATAGCGTAGGGAATGAGAGAGAGAGAGAGAGAGAGAGAGAGAGAGAGAGGAGAGACAGAGAGAGAGAGAGTGGACAGAAGCCAAAAGTGGACTGAGAGTAAAGACTGAGAGAAAGAGAGAGAGAGAGAGAGAGAGAGAGAGAGAGAGAGAGAGAGAGAGAGAGAGAGAGAGAGAGAGCATATCTTTTAAAATTCAAGTTTTGGCAGGGTTCGTATGAATTACTGGAAATAAATATATCAGTAGGAATTACATTAGGGGCAAATATAATCTATAACAATTACTTCATTTCACTGCAACATAATATAATACACCTTGAATACTATAACAACTGGCTACGCGCTTCCAATCGCTACTCTGATTTTCTCTCCTTTCATCGACATTCATTCTGCTTCTCAAGAAAGAGGAACAAAGAAATCTCTCTATCTCTCCCGACAAGAAGAAGAGATAGTCTCCCTCTTTCTCTCGAGGAGTAGAAGCAAAAATATCTCTCTTTCTCTCGAGAAAGAGAAGCAAAAATCTCCTTCAATCTCTCGAAAAAGGAAGCAAGAATCTTCCCCTATCTCTTGAGAATGAAAAGAGCGAAGATCTCTTCATATCTTTCAGGAAGGAGAAGAGATAATCTCCCACTATCTCTCGAGACACAGAAGTAAGAATCTCCCTCTATCTCTCGGGATGAAGGAGTAAGAATCTCCTTCAATCTCTCGAAAAAGGAAGCAAGAATCTCCATCTATCTCTCGAGATGAAAGTAAGACTCTCCCACTATCTCTCTCGAGAAGAAGAGAGAATCTCCTTCTATCTCTCGAGGCAAAGAAGTAAGAATCTCCCTCTATCTCTCGGGATGAAGACGTAAGAATCTCCTTCAATCTCTCGAAAAGGGAGCAAGAATCTCCATCTATCTCTCGAGATGAAGAAGTAAGAATCTCCCACTATCTCTCGATAAGAAGAGAGAATCTCCCTCTATCTCTCGAGAAGAAAAACCAAGAATCTCCTTCTATCTCTCAATAATGAGAAGAGATAATCTCTCGAGATGAAGAAGTAAGAATCTCCTTCAGCCTCTCGAAAATGGAAGCAAGAATCTCTCTCTCTCTCTCTCGAAAGAAGGAAAAGCGAGACTTTCCCTCTATCTCTCGAGAAAGGGAAGCAACAATCTCCCTCAAACCCTCTCCTCTATCTCTCGAGAAAGAAAAGCAAGAATCTCCTCCTATCTCTCAAGAAGGAGAGGAGATAATCTCCCATTATCTCTCGAGAACGAGGGAAGAGGTAAGGAGGAGGCCTTAAGACAATGTTGACACTTAAAGATTTAAATTCCTCGACTCGACAACCACAACAGATGGTATATACAGTACTGTATACTTCCCGTCCCTCCCTGGGGACTGCTGAATAACATTCCCCTGGGGAGTCTTCCCTGAGTGATTTACAACTCTCTCTCTCTCTCTCTTTCTCTCTCTCTCTCTCTCTCTCTCTCTCTCTCTCTCTCTCTCTCTCTCTCCTTTATTGCATCTCTTTAACTCTCTCTCTCTTTAAAAAAAGCTTTTATAAATTTCCCCTCTCTCTCTCTCTCTCTCTCTCTCTCTCTCTCTCTCTAGGCCTCTCTCATTCTAAAATTAACTGAATCTTCTCTTGGATCTCTTTCTCTTCCCGGCTGAGCTTCTTCTCTCTCGTATTCTCTCGAGTGTTGACCTTAGGTATTGAGATAAGTAAAGGAACAATTTTATAAACAGAGTTCTAAAAGGGTAATTTGTTTTAATGAAATGATGCGTGAGTGGTGTGTTGACCTTAGGTATAGACGGGAACAATATATATAGAGTTATAAATATATATATATATATATATATATATATATATATATATATATATATATATATATATATAAATATATAAATATATATATATATATATATATATATATATATATATATATATATATATATATATATATATATATAGAACTAATCGACATACAATCACGTGCAGAACAGAAGTCAATTTCTGACTCACATCAGGATCAACCCAGGTCTTGTGTCTTTCAGTTGAAAGACCTGGGTTCAATACTGATGTGAGTTAGAAATTTATATATATATATATATATATATATATATATATACATATATATATATATATATATATATATATATATATATATATATATATATATATATATATATATATATATATATATATATATACTGTATATATATACTGTATATATATATATACACATATAGTTATGCATATGTATGTTTGTTAATATACACTGTACAAAACTACAAAAAATTAATATAGAAATTTATAATTTCTTTATTGTACCTTACAATATGTTTCTCAATATCCCAATGCTCTCCAAGATATTAGAAAATCGTTCAGATATGACATACTTTAATAAAACCTAAATCCCAACACCAAATGTATTTATATCTAACAAAAAACATCCAAAACAATCTTGTAAAAAAAAAAAACTGATAAGTGAACTCAAGAGATACAAAACCGGCTGGAGAAACCATTCCTAATCGAATCGTAATTCAGATAAAAGTAAAAAAAAATGATATATATAATATGACGCGCTTTAATTGCAGGCCGTAATTTAAAAATAAAAAAAAAGGAAACTCGGTGCTAACTTAATTGGTTTTATCAGTACTGGAAAAAATACTTATTTACGGTAGAGGGGGTTTTCCTATATAATGGATGGTAATTAAGTTTTCCCTCCTTTCCAGACAATCGTTATTTACCAATTAATGAAGAACAGACGCTGTAAAATACTGTGAAATACACATTTTAAGGGGATATGAATTACTTGATATCCCGAGAACAAAGGTGCGGTAATCTTATGTTATACACAGATATATACATGTGTATATACATACACATACACACACATACACATATATATATATATATATATATATATATATATATATATATATATATATATATATATATATGGAAATAATCAACACACAATCACGTGTGGGACAGGAATAAATTTCAGATTGACATCAGGATCGAACCCAGGTCTTGTCTTTCACTTGAAAGACCTGGGTTCGATCCTGATGTGAGTCAAGAAATATATATATATATATATATATATATATATATATATATATATATATATATATATATATATATATATATATATATATATATATATATATATATATATATATATATATATATATATATATATATGTGTGTGTGTGTGTGTGTGTGTGTGTGTGTGTGTGTGTGTGTAGGCTTTCCATGTATGCAGTATAATCCAATATAATTATCACAGTTAACAAGAAGGAAACAAAATAATAGAGATTAAGATATAACCATTTTTAAAAACATTCACTCACTGCCTCTCTCTCTCTCTCTCTCTCTCTCTCTCTCTCTCTCTCTCTCTCTCTCTCTCTCTCTCTCTCTCCCCTCATCTGCATCTACTCAGCATTCCCGAGAAGAATCCCAATCCCCACCCCACCCCCAACGAACTTGGAATATTCCAGCTGGAATAATTCTACACACACACACGGAGTTTGCAAAGGAAGTCTACAATACCAAGGAAACTATACGTTTTGAGCGTCGGGGGACCTTACGTCCTACGGGGGCCTCTGGGTAGGGGGCGCATTGTAAACGAGAAGACTCATATAAGAGGATTCGGCGTGAATGGAATTAAAGTCTCGAAGTTCCCCTGGAAGTTTCGGAAGTTATAGCTGGTTCTTCTCAACTTCGTCGATTCGGGTAATCGTCAGTTCGATTTGTTGGTCCCGCCCGGATGGGCGTCTTGACATCCTATTGAAGGGGCTGCCGTGGTGGTCGTGGGTGTCAATGAGGCTTGGAGTGCTAAGGATGAAGACTTAAAAGAATGGTAACTCGATTAGAAAGGTTTCATCTTCATTTACGATTTGCATAATCATGTTTTCCATTTCATTTTACGAAGTTTGTAATCAGTTCCTCCTTTATTATTATTATTATTATTATTATTATTATTATTATTATTATTATTATTATTATTATTATTATTATTATTATTATTATTATCCCGTTCTTTAACGAAAATTTCAAGCGATTCCTCAGATATTATTATTATTATTATTACTATTATTATTATTATTATTATTATTATTATTATTATTATTACCGCGCGATATGCATAATCATATTTTCCATTTTATTATACGAAATTTGCAATCAGTTACTCAGAGAGAGAGAGAGAGAGAGAGAGAGAGAGAGAGAGAGAGAGAGAGAGAGAGAGAGAGAGAGATTCTAGTGTTGAGCCATTTTGGTTAATATTAAATCTATATGGATGCATCAAGGTGTTTTTATTTCAGGAGAGAGAGAGAGAGAGAGAGAGAGAGAGAGAGAGAGAGAGAGAGAGAGAGAGAGAGAGAGATCTTTCAGTGATAATTTACATGTTAGTATCTTTTTTGAGAGAGAGAGAGAGATCTTTCAGTGATCATTTACATGTTAGTATCTTTTGATAAAAGATACCTGGAGAGAGAGAGAGAGAGAGAGAGAGAGAGAGAGAGAGGGAGAGCAGTCAAGTGCAAATTTACATTTGTCACCACTGAAGGTATGGGAACGTGTCAGTATCTCTTGATAACTGAGCAGAGAGAGAGAGAGAGAGAGAGAGAGAGAGAGAGAGAGAGAGAGAGAGAGAGAGAGAGAGTCGAACGTCACGCCAGAGTAGCAGCGAAAATATTGGGGGGAAATTCCTCTCCTCGTAAACAGGATGTGTTTACCTTTGCCTTAATTAGGTAGCTATCAAGGTAAGGGTCTCCCTTCCACCTGCCCGGAGAGGTGACAGGCCATTCAGGTGAGAGAGAGAGGAAACTGCTTAGGTGAGAGGGGGTAGGGGAGAGACTCTAATGAATTGATATTATATAATCTCCTCTACCTGGGTGACGAAGGTGTCCAGGTGTGAAATGTACGATAATGAGATTTTTGGTAAATACTTTAACATGAGTTATATACATTTTTATAAAGTTATTTTAACTTTAATACCTTCGAAATATTGAGACGTTTTTGTAAACGTTTCAATTTGAATTTCATATATATTTTTTTCAGTTAATTTAACCAGATATCTTTGAAATGTGATACGAAACAAACAAGTAAAAAAATGCGCCGAAGTTCCTTCGGCGCAATCCAGTTTTCTGTACAGCCGCTACAGCGTATAATCAAGGCCACCGAAAATAGATCTATCTTTCGGTGGTCTCGGTATAATGCTGTGTGAGCCGCGGCACATGAAACTTTACCCACGGCCCGACGGTGGCCTCTCCTATATTGTTGCCAGACGCACGATTATTGGTAACTTTAACCTTAAATAGAATAAAAGCTCCTGAGGTTAGAGGGCTGCAATTTTGTATGTCTGATGATTGGAGGGTGGATGATCAATATACCAATTTGCAGCCCTCTAGCCTCCGTAGATTTTAAGATCTGAGGGCGGACAGAAAAAGTGCGGACAGAAAAAGTGCGGACGGACAAACAGAGCCGGAACAACAGTTTTCTGTACAGAAAACAAAAAGTATATAGCAATTAACAAACCCAGAAGAAGTGTAATTTTTCACTGATGTAATATAGCAATTTAAAAAGTCGTTAATCTTTTAATACTCTTCAGTTATTCGAATATTTTGCAGTATTCAGAAATTAAATAAATGATTTAAAGTTACATACAGATATTAATTATAACGATGAAATGTACAGTTGTCATTAACTGTAAACTATCCTTAACCTATTTACACACACACACACACACACACACGCACGAGTGTATGATTAAGAGAGAGAGAGAGAGAGAGAGAGAGAGAGAGAG
This sequence comes from Macrobrachium rosenbergii, assembly GCF_040412425.1. Lineage (NCBI taxonomy): Eukaryota > Metazoa > Arthropoda > Malacostraca > Decapoda > Palaemonidae > Macrobrachium > Macrobrachium rosenbergii. The sequence goes on along the minus strand of NC_089795.1, from coordinate 90,561,437 downwards.
AGAGAGAGAGAGATCATTAACTTTAAGTAGTTAAAAGAAATATCTTTAACCCATTAACACACACATACACACACGCACACACACACATACACGTGTGTGTGACTCAGACTGATGATCATCCATAGTGAGAGAGAGAGAGAGAGAGAGAGAGAGAGAGAGAGTCCTGGGCAAATTTATATTTATCAGCTGAAGGTAAAGGAGCATGTTAGTATCTTTTGATATCTTGAGAGAGAGAGAGAGAGAGAGAGAGAGAGAGAGAGAGAGAGAGAGAGAGCCGAGAATTCCACGCCTCACTGCCCTGTCAAGTGAAATTCACTTTACTGATTTATTTCTGGAGGAACAAAGTGGCTGTTTGATTCAATTCCATTCACAGCCTTCATTTAAGCTCCTCTTTCCAACTAGTTCCCTAAACTATCAATTTCTTTGTTTTATTGCCTGAGGAATTAAAGTCCTCAGTGGAATTCCCTTTCCAGGAAAGTGGTATTATCAATTCTTCCACCAGTGGAATTGGAAGGAGGTCATGCGTTTGCTAATGTTTGGTCTGTCAAACTGTCTTTTTGTTCAAGAAATATTCTAAAGCTGGTCCGCTGGTTTAGTGGTTAGCCATGTCGTGGCATGCGTGGGGGTTCAGATGTCAGGGCGATGGAAAAAATCACTGGAGGGTTCATGCGTCTCCTGCAGTGGCAATGGAAGAAAATCACTGGTTCTGTATCATGATCAGTTACTGCTGCAGCGTGGGGTCTGCTGCTGTGGGTGGTTGAAACCAACCATATTCTTTGGAAGCTTGAATTTCAAGTCAGTGGACCCTTTGGTGTACTTGTTCCATGTGAATAGGTTTCATCTACTGAAATAATAATAATAATAATAATAATAATAATAATAATAATAATAATAAAAATAATAATAATAATAATAATAATAATAAAGTTTTGTTAATAATTTAGAATGCAGCTTGCATTTCGGTTACTGGCCTAAAAAATAACTTGAAAACTTAAAAGTATTCGTTAATTAAATAATAATGTTCTCTGCAAATATAAATTGGATTTTCTCCAGCGTTGCTGACATAATGATTCAAACTTTGCTCGCATTTGTCACAGTGTTTTTGTTGAAGAAATATACCAATGTTTTATTAACGTTTTAAAATGTACTGCGTATCTCTCACTTCCCTTTGAAATAAACGTGAAAACTGGGTAATATCTGTTAATTAAATAATCCTGTTCCATCCAAATATAATCTGGATTTTACCCAGTGTTGCTGAGATCAACGATTTATTGTATTAAGCATCAGATTTTTTTATATTTTAAAACGCAATTCAAAACGATTGACACGAAACAATAAAACAGCTCATTCAATGCTTACGTAACCACTTTCTTCAGTTCCCACCCAGTTCTCCTTTTATCCCCACCACTGAAAGCGAAAACAGTTCCAAACAGTACCCACTGAGAACTGCGAGGAAATTTGGTATGCCTCCCAGAGGACTGAGTCTGAAGAGTTCAGAGAGTACGAACACTGGAGGCTGTAGAAATTTTTCCGCGGCTTTGCCATTTTACTAAACTTTATCACCACTGGGAGCTGGGTCCGTATACCCCAATTATCTCGGTACATTTGTCAGTTTCGTTGCCTGTAAGCGGATGGATGGATTTTCCCTCAAAAAAGCGGGACGCCATATCTTAAAAACTAACCATAGAATTTTCTTGAAAATAATCTCATTATGTTATAACCCAAGTTACTTCCTAACCTAATCTAATCAACCCTAACCTAACCTAGCCTAACCAAAAAAAACCCTAACCTATCTCCTAACCTAGATGGGCGTAGCAAAAACGGTGACCGGGTCTGAAATGAATACAATAATAGCACACATCTCAGGAATTGGAACAGCCTCCCAGAGGAACCGGATGGGTTAGGAAGATGCTTGCTGATTATTTGGCTTCATTTATATTTTTATCTATTTATTGGTTAATTTTTTTTAATGGAAAGAGAATATTTTTCTAATGAACATGAAATGAACCTTTTTATTTCTATTTTGATTTTTTTATTGGCACTTTCTTTTATTTTATAAAAGTTCTAATAACTCTCAAAGTTGTCACAAAGAAAGCTTCTTTTTCTTATCAAATTTCTGTTGATTTTTGGGCAAAGCTTTACATTTTCATTAAAAAATTCTGATAACTCCTAATAGATACTGAGGACTAATTCAAACTGGAGAAATCTGTTTTAACTTGTAACTATTTATGAATAAAAATTTATCAGTTTGAATGACTCTAATTTCTTGCACCAGAACACATTTATCAGTATATTTATATTTCTATTATACGCTTTGTGATCTAATACCAGGTTTCTTCAACACATTTATCAGTACTTTCATATATATATATATATATATATATATATATATATATATATATATATATATATATATATATATATATATACATATATAGATACATACATATATATACACATATATACATAAACAAAGCCACGAAATGAAACCATATACTGGATAGGCAGGAACGTCAAACCCTCACCGGACACCTCCTATATATATATATAAAATAAAACCTAAGTAAACATTATTCACCACCAGCTAAGACAGAAGAAGAGGATCTGATACAAATGCTTTTCTGTCTCCCCTCGAAAATCTTTTTCCTCTCGTGTGATCACCGTGTCGTGTTTACTGCTTACCCAGGAGGGTGGAAGATTACGGCCGAGTGATAAGGGTCTCTGGAATCTCTTCAAAAACATTTCTGCTCCAGAGAACCTGCTCTTTGTTTTTCCACGGGTTTGGTTTTTTTTGTTTTCTTATCTCGTGGGGTTGGTTTCTTCCTGCTATTTTGAGCAGTTTGTCCTTCGTCTATCTGTTATTCTGTTTGTCTCTATGTGTGTCTTTCTATATATCTATCTGTCTATATATATGTAAATCTGTCAACCCATCTAACCAGCTCTTTGTTTTTCCAAATTTTTTTTTCTCTTGTTTTCTCATCTCGTGGGATTTTCTTCCTGTTATTTTAAGTAGTTTGTCCTTCGTCTGTCTATTATTCTATCTGTCTCTATGTCTGTCTTTCTATATATTATCTGTCTATATGTATGTCAATCTGTCTATCCATTTACCCAGCTCTCTGTTTTTTAAATTTTCTATATCTTGCTTTTCTATCTCGTGGGATTTTCTCAATGCTATTTTGAGTAGTTTTTCCTTCGTCTATCTATTATTCTATGTGTCTCTATGTCTATCTTTCGGTCTCTCTATCTATCTTTCTATCAATATATATGTAAATCTATCCATCCAAGTAACTTTTTCTCTGTTTTCCCACATTATCTTTCTCTTATCTCGTGGGATTTTCTTGCTTCTATTTTAAGGAGTGTCCTTCATATATCCTTCTATCTATCTATCTATCTATCTATCTATCTATCTATCTATCTATCTATCTATCTATCCACATACTTCGTTATCCTGTCTAGTAGCCTAATGTTTCAAGGTGCTGGAATCATTTCTCAGTGGAAAAGAAAATATGTCTGTCCTGATGTTCATCACGATTACAAATAGAATCACGAACGTGAACATTATTTACAATTATTTTAGGATGAGGCTGTCAGCCCCTCGCTATGTATGTGGACTGTGATTTGGAAGTGATAAAAGAGTGGAATAGGCATTACTGATAGGCATAATAAGATTTATGTATATATACATATACATACGTATGCAAGTAAGACAGAGATTAACTATATGGCCTTCAATATAATCTGTAATTATACATGAGCACTCGAACTATTAGATTTAATCTACATGTATACAAGTATACATGAACTACTTCTCAAACAAAGCTGGCCACGTCTGCGCCACGATAACATGATAACACCACGGCGATAACAAAGCGGTATAATTCGGGATAATTCGAGGTCTGGGATAATCCCGAGATCAGATTATCTCGCTTTCATTCCAGTCGAGGAGCGGTTCGGTCTGCAACCCTCCTTTAATGAGGACATTGAAGGGTGGAATTATGTTCTGCATTTGCAATCACTGTCTGCTTTCATGGAGGCCGCAGCAGTTGCTTGGGATTCGAGGGCGAGGTGACGTAGAGTAGAAGGGGAATGGTAAGGTATCTTTTTGTTTCCATTTGATTTTTGTATTAGCGTTTTGTTTCAATTTTTCTCTGAAATTGATATGTCACGAGTTTGTATGTATGTATATATGTATATATATATACATATATATATTATATATATATGATAAATTAACAGATACACATATTAATAGATTGATAAATTGACAAATGCAGATGCTTTTTGTGTTAGTGTTTTATTTTGCTTTTTCTGTTATATATATGTCACGAGTGTATGTATGTATATATATATACGTATATTAGATAGATAGATAAATTGACAGACGAAGAACAAATGCTTAAAATAGAAAAAGGAAAACCCCAAGAGATGAGAATGTGGGAAAACAGAGAGAAGGTTAATATATATATATATATATATATATATATATATATATATATATATATATATATATATATATATATATATATATATACATATATATATATATATATATATATATATATATATATATATATATATATATATATATATATGCAATATATAATATAATTATACAGATGCAACAGAAGAAAGTGGAGTCGAATAAGGAATAGGTAGACCAGTACTTGAGGAAACATTCTTTATTGCGACTAGTTTCGAGGTTCTAACACACCCCATCATCAGGCATCTAAAATAACAAATAAACACAATGAAAGAAAAAACACTCATTAAAATTAAATAAAATTAAACATCAGAACTAACTGCCAAGAATTAAAATTGAACAGTACCGTTTAACCTATAAAAGCAAGAGTCAAGAGAGGAATACAAGGCAAATACAAAGATAGTTACAGAAGAGAGACACAGAATTAAAAACAAAGCAACTCAACTGACCGTTCATTATTACAGAGTGATGGTTTTCTTTGATGGTATATAATGTTTCAATTGTGGTCAGCTCCACATCGCTAGAACGACTGGCTAGTATAGAAAAGGAATCTATACTCAGAGGATGGTCATGCTGATGGCAGTGCTCACGAATGACACTAAATGCTTGTTTGTTAAGTGGCCTGTTTCAAGTACTGAACGGTCTATTTGTTTTTATTTGTGTCCTCTATTATCTTATATATATATATATATATATATATATATATATATATATATATTTATATATATATACATATATATATATATATTCTTATATATATATATATATATATATATATATATATATATATATATATATATATATATATATTTATATATGAAAGGAATATCATGTAGCCATTTAATTTACCTACTAAACCTAAAGACAAACCAGAAATAGAAGACACTATTTAAGTGTGAGTTACTTATTTCTATACATATAGAAATATAAAAATAGGGGCGATTCAACTTACGGTCCACTAACTAATAAGTTTGATGACTCGTGAAATGATCTGGTCGAGTTTGGATACTCTTGTGTGTTGATATTTCCCCCTTTTCTTTATAATTCCTGATGATCTAAGAAAGTTTTTTTTTATTAGTTTTCTGTAAAAGAAAACTATTGTGCCGGCTTTGTCTGTCCGTCCGCACCTTTTCTGTCCGCCCTCAGATCTTTAAAGTACTGAGGCAAGAAGGCTGCAAATTGGTATGTTGATCATCTACCCTCCAATCATCTAACATATCAAATTGCAGCCCTCTAGCCTCAGCAATTTTTATTTTATTTAAGGTTAAAGTTAGCCATAATCGTGCTTCTGGCAACGATATAGGACAGGCCACCACCGGGCCGTGGTTAAAGTTTCATGTACCGCGGCTCATACAGTATTATACCAAGACCACCGAAAGATACATCTATTTTCGGTGGCCTTGATTATACGCTGTAGCGGCTGTACAGAAAACTCGATTGCGCCGACGTGACTTCGGCTCATTTTTTACTTGTTATAATTCCTGATGACCCAAGAAAGGTTTTTTTTCTTCTACTACGACTGAGATAAAAGATTTTTTCTCTTTCATATTGATGTATATATTTTTTTAGTCGTAGAATGAGGACAGTAGGCCTGTTATTCCGAGTAAGAAGGACAGTTCATAACGATGTTTGACAGACTTATATTAGTTTTATCTTATTATCTTATTATCAATATATAAAAAGCAAATGACATGCGTTGAAATATCTTGAAAAGACGAAGAAGGCCACTTTTCGATTTCTTCATACTTCTGAAAAAACGATTTGAACTGAAACCTCCTGAAAATCTTGAAAATCCGAATAGGAAATGGAGAACATTCCCTCTTCTCGCCCTACCTCCAAAAAAACGAGCCAGGAAGCTGGACCTATCGTCACGAAATAGACAGAGAGAGAGAGAGAGAGAGAGAGAGAGAGAGAGAGAGAGAGAGAGAGAGTGTCCCAGAGTTATAAAATTTCTCTCAGGACCTTTTTCAAACGAGACAAAGAACTGACTGGACTATATATCCACCCATTTTGTATAGTGTATCCATACCCCAAAACCGTTTTGCCCGGGTAAATGGAGGTAAATGGGTTTACGCTGCAGGAATTGAAGAGCCTAAAACCGTGGAAATGGATCTGTAAAAACAATGGATCGCCTCAACAAACTGGAGATGAAGGGGAAACCGTTTTTCGTGCTAAGAGGGAACAGGATTTCTGTTCTCCTTTGATGATATTGGTCCGAACCTTTGGGAAATTCAGTGAAACAGGGACAATTCAGTGAACTAGGGACAATTCAGTGAACCAGGGACAAGTCATTGAACTAGGGACAATACAGTGAATCAGGGATAAGTCAGTGAACCAGGAACGATTCAGTGAACCAGGAACAAGTCAGCGAACTAGGGACAATTCAGTGAACCAGGGACAAATCAGTGAACTAGGGACAATTCAGTGAACCAGGAACAAGTCAGTGAACTAGGGACGATTCAGTAGATTAGGGACATTTTTGTAAGCTAGGTAGAAGTCAGAGAACTAGGAAAAATACAGTGAACCACGAACAAGTCAGTGAACTAGGGACAATTCAGAGAACCAGGGACAATAGTGTGAATCAGGGACAATTCAGTGAACTAGGGACAATTCAGTGAGCCAGGGACAAGTCAGTGAACTAGGGACAATACAGTGAACCAGGGATAAGTCAGTGAACCAGGAACAATTCAGTGAACCAGGGACAAATCAGTGAACTGGAGACAATTCGGTGAACCAGGGACAATTCAGTGACTTAGGGACAATTTTGTGAGCTAGGGACAATTTAGCGAACTAGGGACAATTCAGTGAACTAGGGACATTCCACTGAACTAGGGACAATTCAGTAAACAATAGACGATTTAATGATCTAGTTACAACTAACGTAACTAGGGGATAATCCAGTGAACGAGGGACAATTCAACGACTTATGAACAATTCAAAATCCAGGGACAATCTTATCCAACAAGTGCAAATCAGCAAACTAGGGAAAACCCACTGATCTAGGGAAAATTCAGTGACCTTCAGACAATGCTTTGAACTAGTGACAATTCATTATCAAGGGACAATTCCTTCATCTAGGGAAAATTCATTCATCCTGGCAAGGTTTCCCATTCCAGGAAATATTGAAGGAAACCAGAGAAAAATCACGGAATCGGAACCAATTCTGAGAATATGTTTTCACTTGAAGCTCGAGAGAAGAAACCGTGATACGAATGAGTTTTGGGACATTCTTAAGGTAATATAAACATCCAGCTTCAATTTGAATTTATGATGTTCTGTTAAAAAGCGGATGGAAGAAATTCTTTGATTATTTCAATTACTTCTGTATAAAAAATATTCTTAATAATAATTATCTTGAATAAAAGGGTGCCCTAAGAGCAAGCCTGTTTTGTTCAGGGTAAATTAGACAAATATTTGTTCAATTATGATGAATTGCTCAAGAAATGACATTAATTGTTAAATGATAGGTTCGTCTACATAACCTGGAGTCGCAAAAATTATGGTCATTGAAACTGACAGTGTTTATTTTGCGAAGTGACATCACTTTCAAGTGTTAACCATCTAAACTGCATTACTTAAAAAAATGTAATGGTAAAATAAAAACAAGTAAAAAAATGCTCCGAAGTATCTTCGGCGCAATCGAGTTTTCTGTACAGCCGATACAGCATATAATCAAGGCCACCGAAACTGGATCTATCTTTCGGTGGTCTCGGTATAATGTTGTATGAGCCGCGACCCATGAAACTTTAACCACGGGCCCGTGGTAGCCTAACCACGGCCCGGCGTTGGCCTGTCCTATATCGTTGCCAGAGACACGATTATGGCTGAGTTTAACCTTAAATAAAATAAAAACTACTGAGGCTAGAGGGCTGCAATTTGGTATGTTTGATGACTGGAGGGTGGCTGATCAACATACCAATTTGCAGCCCTCTAGCCTCTGTAGTTTTTTAGATCTGATGGCGGACAGAAAAAGTGTGGACAGAAAACTAAAAGAGAGAAATTACAAAAAGTTTATAATATAATCATCCACAGTCAACCAAATTCATTAGAAAACAGATAAATGTACAAAAACAAGAATAAGCAAGAAAGCTGTGGACAATAAACAAATAGCAAATACTAAGTGAAGATATTCCACGCATGCGCCACTCACCATCGAGCGATCTAGATCAAAATGAACACTTTATTGGGCGCCGTCTTAAAAAATTACGACAGAATTTATTCCAAAATCCTCACGGAGGACCTGACTGTCTAAAAAAAAAAAAAAAAAAAAAAATCCGAATCAAACCGCCAAAATCAAACCACTCCATTAATTAGGCTTTTGTGGGTATCATTATCAACGAAGTTTTTTTTTTTTTATTCGGGGCAGAAAAATTGTTTGGGGATGCTGGAATAATTCTTCAATTTCTTCTCTCTCTTCGATGTTCCAAATATCGTCGATTGGAATAACGGTGTATCTAAATGGATCAATTCAGCGCTGAAATGGTAATATTGTTTCCGTGGGTAGCAGGTTCGTTCAGGGATAATTTGTATGGAGATTATTACAAGATTATCAAAAAGGAAATTATGACCAGGACTTCCATATTATCTCCTTAGTATGTGGCATTGGTAAGAAAATAATTGTCTCTACTAAACATACCACCTGAATATATTCGGACTGGAAAAAAAAATTATTTATTTCCACTTGATTTCTGACCTGGAAAATATTCAATATTCCCCTAGTTTCTGACCTGGAAATATTCGGTATTCCCTTAGTTTCTGACCTGGAAAATATTCAATATCCACTTGGTTTCTGACCTGGAAAATGTTCATTATCCACTTGGTTTATGACCTGGAAAATAATCAATATTAACTTTGTTTCTGACCCAGTAAATATTCAATATCCACTTGGTTTCTGACCCAGTAAATATTCAGTATCCACTTGGTTTGCGACCTGGAAAATAATCAATATTAACTTTGTTTCTGACCCAGTAAATATTCAATATCCACTTGGTTTCTGACCTGGAAAATGTTCAATATCCACTTGGTTTCTGACCCAGTAAATATTCATTATCCACTTGGTTTCTGACCTGGAAAATATTCAATATCCACTTGGTTTCTGACCTGGAAAATATTCAATATCCATTCTGTACTTGGTTTCTGACCCAGTAAATATTCAGTATCCACTTGGTTTCTGACCTGGAAAATATTCAATATCCACTTGGTTTCTGACCCAGTAAATATTCAATATCCATTCCCTTGGTTTCTGACCTGTAAATATTCAGTATCCACTTGGTTTCTGACCTGGAATATATTCCTGGAAAATAATCAATATTAACTTTGTTTCTGACCAGTAAATATTCAATATCCACTTGGTTTCTGACCTGGAAAATATTCAATATCCACTTGGTTTCTGTCCTGGAACCCATTTATTAAATATTCATTATCCAATATGCACTTGGTTTCTGACCTGGAAAATATTCAATATCCACTTGGTTTCTGACCTGGAAAATATTCAATATCCACTTGGTTTCTGACCCAGTAAATATTCAGTATCCACTTGGTTTCTGACCTGGAAAATATTCAATATCCACTTGGTTTCTGACCCAGTAAATATTCAATATCCACTTGGTCTCTGACCCGGAAAATATTCAATATCCACTTGGCTTCTGACCTGGAAAATATCAAATTACATTTGGTTTCTATCCTGGAAAATATTCAATATCCATACTGTAAAATATCAATATATATATAAAATATATATATATATATATATATATATATATATATATATATATATATATGGTATATATATTCAATATATATATATATATATATATATATATATATATAAATATCGGTATATATATATATTGTGTGTGTGTGTGTGTGTACAGACACAATGCTGCAATGTAAACTATTACAAATTCAGATGCCCAGAAAATAAATTATAAAAAAAGAATACCATTATCAGCCTTTGTACATTTTGCAACAAAGCTCATCACAATTATAATGTATTCTCGGCAATTAATAGTTCGGAATACGTGACGTAGGCGTTTATGCAAATTATGCAATGACATATATCTGAATTTTCATGAGCTCAATTTCTTTTTTTTTTTTTGGGCATTGAATGCTGGAGTGGGCAATACGAGAGGGTACTTTTGCATTAATAGTCATATCGTGGCTTTTATAAATGCTCTTTTAAAAGCGGATATTGATTCTAATCTTCTGCATTCAGGATTCTCGGTTTTAATTGCGCGGTGTTACAAAGGGGTAGGGGTGGGGAGGAGGAGGAGGGGAGGAGGGGAAAGGGGAGGGGATATGGAGAGGGGAAAGGGGAGGGGGGAGGGTAATATCTGAAAGGACAAATATGTTGGGAAATATTTGACAGGGTATTTTCGTTTCTGAAGAGTCTTGTGTAATGAACTTGATCTATTTTAATCTTTATACCAGGACTAATTCTTACATATTTCATGCCATATATATACACATATATATACATATATATATATATATATATATATATATATATATATATATATATATATATATATATATATATATATATATATATATGGCATGAAATATATAAGAATTAGTCCTGATATAAAGTTTTGAAATAGAAATGTGTATTACATAAAACTCTTCAGAAACGAAAAATATCCTATCAAATATTTCCCAACATATCTATCGTTTCAGATATTACCCTTCACCCTCCCCCCTTTCTCCCTCTCCCTCTCTCTCCCCTCCCTCTCCCTCTCCCTTTGTAACACCGTGCAATTAAACCCGAGAATCCTGAATGCAAAAGATTAGAATCCAATATCCGCTTTTAAAAGGGCATTTATAAAAGCCACGATATGACTATTAACGCAAAAGTACTGTCTCGTATTGCTCACTTCAGCATTCAGTGTAAAAAAAAAAAAGAAAAATAAAAAAAGAAAAATTGAGCTCATGAAAATTCAGATATACGTCATTGCCTAATTTGCATAAACGCCTACGTCACGTATTCCGAACTATTAATTGCTGAGAATACATTATAATTGTGATGAGCTTGTTGCATATGTACAAAGGCTTAGAATGGTATTTTTTTTTCATTTATTTTCTGGGCATCTGAATTATAATAGTTTATACTGCAGCATTGTGTGTGTGTATGTATATATATATATATATATATATATATATATATATATATATATATATATATATATATATGTTATATATTATATATATATATATATATATATATATATATATATATGTATATATATATATATATATATATATATATATATATATATGATCCTATAACGTTTTCCTAGCTAAAACAGTTTGCTGTCATTTTTTTATTATTTATTGCTAATTTAAAAAAGTAATATCTCTAAATTTGGTAAAAAAATCAAATACTCGTATATATCCCTGATGTAAGATACCTGTTACATATGTTGATATTAATAACAGAATATATCATCAACCCGCTAAATATATTGTAGATTTACAATACTCTATTGTCTAAGCAGTCCTAGAACACCTTGTCTCTCCCTCTCTCTCTCTCTCTCTCTCTCTCTCTCTCTCTCTCTGAAAAACCTACTCTTTTTTAAAAGTAGTCCAGAACATCTCAACTCTCTCTCTCTCTCTCTCTCTCTCTCTCTCTCTCTCTCTCTCTCTCTCTCTCTCTCTAAAAAAACCTACTCTTTTTAAAAGTAGTCCAGAACATCTCAACTCTCTCTCTCTCTCTCTCTCCCTCTCTCTCTCTCTCTCTAAAAATAAAAAACTTATTCTTTTATAAATGTACTCCAGAATACTTTCTCTCTCTCTCTCTCTCTCTCTCTCTCTCTCTCTCTCTCTCTCTCTCTCTCTCTCTCTCTCTCTCTCTCTTTGAAAAACCTATTCTTTTTTAAAAGCAGCCCAGAAACATCTCAACATACACACACTCTCTGTCTCTGTCTCTGTCTCTGTCTCTCTCTCTCAGAAGTAAAAGCCTAAAACCATTTTTTTTTAAAGTAGTCCAGAACATCTCTCTCTCTCTCTCTCTCTCTCTCTCTCTCTCTCTCTCTCTCTCTCTCTCTCTCTCTCGCTCAAAAGTAAAAGCCTAAAACCAATTTTTTTCAAAGGTAGTCCAGAACATCTCTCTCTCTCTCTCTCTCTAAAAAAAAGACATTCTTTTATTAAAGTAGTCCAGAAGACGCCTCTCTCTCTCTCTCTCTCTCTGAAAAACCTATTCTCTTTTAAAAGCAGTCCAGAACATCTCAACAGACAATCTCTTACTCTCTCAAAAAAAAACTTATTCTTTTAATAATGTAGCCCAGAACACCTCTCTCTCCCTCTCTCTCTACCTCTGAAAAACCTCAAGACCTCTTCTTTAATAATGTATCCAGAACATCTCTCTCTCTCTCTCTCTCTCTCTCTCTCTCTCTCTCTCTCTCTCCAGAAGCCCCCAAGACCTCTTCTCTTTTAAAAACAGTCCAGGGATTATTATCAGAATGAATAGCCTCCGAGGCGGATTTTACCTCATTTATCATCGAAATGAACCTCTACACCGTGGTGAGTGTTTTATGAGTAACTTTTCGTGAGTATTTATTTTCCTCTTAAACACATGCCATCAATTCACACGGTCTGGGAACCAGGTATCCAGAACATCTTCTCAATGAGCTGTCGTGAGAATGTTTTTCCGAGGTTTTGGGGCGGGGGACGATTTAGATTATCTTAGAATGAAAACCCAAGACGATCTATTTTTAAAAACAGTTTCCAGAATTATTTCGAGGAGAACGTTGAAGAATATTTTTCGAAGGGAAACTTTTGAGGATATTTTTCGATGGGAAATATTGAGAATATTTTAGAATGAAAACAGATGAGAAAAAATTCGAGGGGAACGATGGAGAATATTTTAGAATGAAAACAATTGAGAATATATTTCGAGGGGAAACACTGAGAATATATTTTAATGTGGAAACAAATAAAAATATTTCTTAAGGGTTACGAACGAGAATATTTTCAAACAAAAACGGGGCTTTTTTCTGTGGTCAAGGTGAACAATGGAGAATATATTTTTCTGGGGGATACGACTAAGAATATTCTTCAAGGGAAAATTTTAACAGGAACATCGAGGGCACAATGAAGCAATGAAGAATAATAAAAAGGAATGTCATATATATATATATATATATATATAGATATATAAAACATATATATATAGAATATATATAAATATATATTACATTCAGTAAAATTATAAAAAAAATACACCGAAATGACTATTAATAATCACCCTAACCGTCTGCACACTAAAGAGAGAGAGAGAGAGAGAGAGAGAGAGAGAGAGAGAGAGAGAGACTTCCGCACGAAATTGACATCATAATCAAGTTTGACAAGTGATTGAATTTGCATTCACCGTTGACTTAGCCCCAAAGACAAACTGGGCCGCGTCGGGGCGGACAGACGGGGAGACAGGGAGAGAGCCGGACAGCTCTAGAGACAGAGAGACAGCTCTAGAGACAGAGAGACAGACAGTCAGGCAGACACAGTGACACGTTGCCTGCCTTCAGGGCAATCAAACAGAAAGACTTTGCTTAACGAGGCGCAACATGATTGCCGTTCTGGGCCTTTCATGAGCTCTAATGAGTTTCTCGGCTGCGTCTCGGGAGAAGTCTTGTTTCATGCAGACCGGTACAGTGATTATTAATGAGAATGTGTATGTGTGTTTGTGTGTGTGTATGTATGTATGTATATGTATGTATATATATATATATATATATATATATATATATATATATATATATCTATACACACACATATATATATATATATATATATATATATATATATATATATATATATATATATATATATATATGTATACACCGTATTTGTATACATTTATATTTTTTTATTTTTACACACACATATATATACATTTATTTTTTGTATTTATTTATATATATTTATATTTCATTTTTACATACATATATATATATACATATATGTATAATCCATTGTATACTGTATATATACAATTATATTTTATTTTTACGTATGTATATGTATATATTTAATTTATATTTTGTATTTACTTATATATATATTAATGTTCTATTTTTACATATATATGTGTATATATGCATTGTATACTGTATATATACATTTATATTTTATTTTTACTCACAAATACACACACACACACACACATATATATATATATATATATATATATATATATATATATATATATATATATATATATATATGTGTGTGTGTGTCTACAAAATAGATCAGAGACCCCTTTGACCTTCTAAAAATCATGCCCCGATCATTCCTTGAAGAGAAATTCATTCGGTAATTTTTTGTTGTGAAATATACCACAAATATATTTCGTCTTGATAAATGACAGTTCATTTTGACCTTTTCAAATCATAACTTGAACTGAGCCTGATTGTAAATACATTTTTTTTTTACCAACCTCTCATCTCGAAGTCTGGTAATCCTGTCCTTGATAAAAAATGGTTTTTTTTTCCTCGTTCCAAACTCTGTCTTATCTTTCATTCATTTCTTGAAAACTCATCTTCCAGGGATTTGGGTAATCCCTTGGGATTACCTTAATCCCACGTCTTCCCAAGGTAAGAAGTTTTTTTTTCTTAAAACTGATATCTATGATTTTGTTTCTATATTTGTTGAAAGAAATGATATATCTGTAAGTACGTCTAATGGTTAATATATATATATATATATATATATATATATATATATATATATATATATATATATATATATATATATATATATATATATATATATATATATATATATATATATATTATTACATTACCACAGGTTTTCGACTTTATTTCAAGCCACTGACTTGGAAATAAAGTCGAAACCGGTCAACTCTGTGTGAAATGATTAATAACTTTGACCTATAACTTTCTGTCTCTTATTGCACTGTGTGCGAGCCTGCCTGTCAATCTGTCTATTTCCCTTCTCGAATATCAGTCAAAGCAAAAACCGTTGCAATAGAGCAAGTTGCATAATCTGTTTACTTCATATTTCAAGTATTATGTTTAAAATAGAATCTAGGAATGTTTAAGATTGCAAGGTTCACCATATACCTCAGTTATCACGACTATCTTATAGACGATGAAATATTGTGGGAGAATAAAGTATAATGCATAAATAAACTGCTTCTTTATAACAAAATCCTTCAAAATAATAAGTCGTTCTGTAAGAAAAATACAGAATTCTAAGATTAAAACATAATACATGAAGAAGCTGTTGTATTTGTAATGAAATACGTCATTACAAAATAATGAACTCAATGTTAACTGAAACAGTTTGACACTTCTCTCTCTCTCTCTCTCTCTCTCTCTCTCTCTCTCTCTCTCTCTCTCTCTCTCTCTCTCCTTAGAAAACATTTGCAATCACTGACAAATTTCATCTTTTCTCACGGTACCAGTAGTGAGACCAATGAATAAATCCTCTCTCTCTCTCTCTCTCTCTCTCTCTCTCTCTCTCTCTCTCTCTCTCTCTCTCTCTCTCTCTCTCTCTCTCCAGAAAGCATTCGCAATCACTGACAAAATTCTTCTTTTCTCACGTTACCAGTTGTAAGACCAATGAATAAATCTCTCTCTCTCTCTCTCTCTCTCTCTCTCTCTCTCTCTCTCTCTCTCTCTCTCTCTCTCTCTCTCCTCAGAAAGCATTCGCAATCACTAACAAAATCCCACCTTTTCTCACGTTACTAGTAGTAAGACCAATGAATAAATCCTCTCTCTCTCTCTCTCTCTCTCTCTCTCTCCTTTAGCATTTGTTGGAGCTTGTCTGGCCCAAGGATTAATTAGGCAATTTGGACGGTACTCTTCATAACGCCGTGAGATTAGTTCTTGCTCTATCGCTCATAAGTTATATTTGCCGGAAACACGACCAGATGTCACTCTCAATACCTCTAGTAAGTTTTTAAGGAGAGGTGAAAGCGGAACATGTATATGTATATGTATATATACGTATGTATGTATGTGTATGTATGTATATATATATATATATATATATATATATATATATATATATATATATATATATATATATAGAGAGAGAGAGAGAGAGAGAGAGAGAGAGAGAGAGAGAGAGGAGGAACACTTGGCCTGAAATATTTTGAAGTGGTCTGGTCATATGGAGAGACTGGAAGAACATACAGTAGGTTGTTCAAAAGAAGATGGAAAGAAAATTAGAGATAGTCTTAGCTAGTTAGGTGGATCAGGAGAGGTCCTGGAATGGAGGAAACCCATTTGTATATATATATATATATATATATATATATATATATATATATATATATATATATATATATATATATATATATATATATATATATGTATATATATACATATATATATGCAGGGGAGAGAGAGAGAGAGAGAGAGAGAGAGAGAGAGAGAGAGAGAGAGAGAGAGAAGATTTCAAAAACTCATTAACTTCCTAAATATTTGGCCCATGTCCTTTCAAGTGCCTCTTTTACATTATCTTGCTTAGATTATATCTATTTCTCTTTCCACCTTCTTTTCAACAACCTGTCCTCTTCCAGTTTCTCCGTATGACCAGACCACATAAAAATATTTTGATCCACCTCCTCTTCATAGTTCACCTCTCTGTGGAGTAATTTTTTATCTTTATTTGAGACTCTTACCACTGATCTCACAGTAGTGGTATTTAGTATCAGCACTTGTGTTCAGTAAAGGCGAGGTGGCTCAACAATCTCTCTATGGATTCCA